>NC_060952.1:87821745-87829008 GCF_022045245.1 Lucilia cuprina | reverse complement strand
GATAACCACCGGGATGTGAAGGTAGCGTATACATTTGTACAGTGCCCGGTGACACGGTGGAAGGTGTGCCCTGGGAGGCTGGTGAGGATATACAAGGCGGGAAGGGTGACACAGAACTGGAATTGCTGGCGCTTGTATTTGTGGTCTTGTAATGATCTATTTGAGCATATATCGTGGGCTCCTCAAAGTAATCGTAGGAGGGCGGTGGAGCCATAGGTTTATTGCGTTGCAGTGTACTCGTTGCCGGTATGTTGGGCAACATTTTGCGTACACTGGAACCGTGAGGTAAGGTACCCGCAGTCATACCACTTAAATTGGTATTAATGCCGGCTTCCTGTAATAACATGCTACTGCTACAATCTACTGATATGGTTTTTTTAGGATTTGTATTGCTGGCAACACTGCCACCACCCGTTGGCAAGCTAAGTTCAGCATAATGTAATTCTTCATCCTAAAATTAAAGTAAAACAGCAAAAATAAAAAAAAAATAATTATTATATTAAAAAATTCATTAGTATTTTTTTGAAGTTTTAATAATATTAAAATTTACACCTTGTTGGTTGTTACAACAAAAACTTATCAAATATAATAAAGTATTACACGTTGTTTGTGTTGCCAATATGGCCAAGGGGATGTTAAGCAAAATAATTATATTGTAGCAAAGTTGTTGGTGATAAAGATGATGCTGCTGCTGCTGCCGCTGATAATGACAACACAACCTGCCACAATAGGTTGCTTGTCTATACATATTTGTGTTTATTTTAGTACAACTTATAGTCGTCGTTATTATTGTTGTTGTTTTTGTTTATTATAAGTATTCCCCAACAAAGTTAAGTCAGCACATTAAGCAAAACAAACTTTAAGCAATTAATGCAAAATAATTCCATAAAGTTATTAAACATTCAATTTCACTGTAAAACAAAGTAATCAAAACTTTGTTTTTTTTTTTGTTGCTACATCTTGTATTTACATTAAACAAAAACAACAACAGCAAGATTTCACAACAAAAACAAATAACATTGTCATCTTTGTCAAACTCGTCAACATCATTATCACCATAGTGGTTCATCTCATCGTCAGCCTGCTCATTGTCAGCACCGTCTTCATCTTCTCTTTTTGCACTCTTACAACTAAAAACTTTTGCCTTAATTCATTGTTAAAATTTATATAATTTTTTATTTTTTTGAAAATAGATTGCGACACCACGGAAACAACTGCCTTCTTAAAAGTGTGTTTAAGAATGTAACAGATGTCTTCTTTTTGGGTAGCTTTACTCTAGGGTTTATATACATATTTTGGAGGTTTTCTTACAACCAAAATGTATTTTAGTAAAAATGCATCGAGAATTTCGGCAATTGTTTAAAGCGATTAGAAAAAAAAAATAAAATTAAATTCATGATCAAACATTAAATATAGAGCAATTAGTTTAAATAAAAATTTAGGTTAAAAATTTAAGCTTTTTACAAAAAAATCTAAAACTTAAAGAGCTTTTTAGAAAAATATATTATGAGAAAATTTGATGGAGATTTTTATCATAAATTTTATTTATGAAAACTATTACAAATCTTGGTATTAGAAAAGCTAAAAAAAGCTTTTTATTGAAATAATAATTTTTCTTTGAGGTGAGAGAAAAGTTGAAAAAGCTCATTTTTGTTGAAGAAGTTCTTTATTCGATTTTATTTATTAAAATACTAAAAAGTCCTTGTATTAGAAAAGCTTAAGAAGATTTTTTTGCAGAAGCTTTACGTTTTTTATTAGAAAAGTTATAAAAGCTTTTTATTAGAAAAGCTAAAGAAACTTTTTATTAGAAAAGCTGTAGTGATTTTGTGTTGGAAAAGCTAGAAAAGCTTTTGTGAAAAAAGTTGCAAAATTTTCTTATATAAGCGATGTGTATTTATTTAAAAATAAAAAAGTTTTTTATTGAAAAAGTTTTTATAAAACTTCTGTTTAAATTCGGTAATTTGCTATTGAAAAAGCTCATATAAGTTTTTTTTAACAAAACTTTTTATAGCAAAACTTTTAACTATTCATAAAAATAGATTAAAATAAAAGCTTTATATTTTTTATTAAAAAAGGCAAAAAAGCTTTTTTGCATTTGAAAACCTACAGAAGCTTTTATGAAAAAAGTTCAAAATCTTCTTATTTAAACGATGTGTAAGAAAACTTTTTTGTAATTTTTTTATAAAAAAACTTTTAAAAATCTTTGAATTTAAAGGAATTAAAAAAGTTTTATAAAAAAAAAAAAAAACAAAAAAGCCTTTATAAAAAAATAAAAAATATGTTTTTATGTTGAAATTTGGTATTTAGCTACTAATGATGTTAAATATATTTTCTAAGAAACGATTTTAAAAAAGCTTTGAAATTTAAAAAAATAACTTCTAAAAAGATATTTTAAAGAATTTTTAAACAATTTTCTTTGAACAATTTATTTTTCATATTTCAAGTAGTAAAAAACTCATATTAGATTTCTTAACAAAACTTTTTAGAGCAAAATTTTAACTATTCTTAAAAATAGATTTAAATGCTATCTTTATATTTGAACTAAAAGCTTTTTTGACAAAACATTAACAAAATCTTATAAGTGTAGAAAAGTTTTTATTTTAAACCAGCTTTTAAGAGCTTATTTTTAGATATACTTAAATAAATCAATCAAGGTAACCATTCAAATATTTATAAAAAAAGCCATCAGATACTGTTTGTAACAACCACAGTATCTTCAAAAGAAAATATTATCTCTTTTTTTTCTATTTAAAAGGAAAAAAAAATCACAATCTTCACTAGCTGATGGACTAACTGACGACAGACTTACCTTACTGCTTTGATATAAAACACGTTCATCGTTTGTCGGTTTACAGCTGATTTCCGCTTCACTGGTAGTCGATAAATGACCGGATGGTGTTTGTGTTGCTGATTTTTGTTTGTATTCACCATCAACTGGACACAGATGTGTACACAAACGAACACACACAAATACACAGATATATACATACATATAAAATTTATTTGTTTGTTGGATCATTAAAAACGTTGGCAATTAGAGAATTGTTTTGGCATGGAAAGTAAAAGAGAAGTAAAGAAAAAAGGAAAAAAAACAAATTAAAATTTAGCACAATTATTGATGAGATTGTTTTAGGGCAAATAATTATTTTTTCGTTTAATTTCAGATCAAAAATTCTTTGAAACAATCTAGACAGTTCTTTGTTTAAAGATAATTAAGTATGAAATATTTGTTGATTTTTTTTTTTAAAATTTTAAGTATTTATAATTGTTTGTTTATTTGTGTAATAATTTTCAGTGGAAATGGCTTACGGTGGTAATAAATAATGAACAAATATTAAACTAATTAGCTTGTTAAGAGATAACTCATTAATTTTTCTTAATTTCTGCTATATTTTACTTTTGCTAAAATGTAAAATTTAACAATTGCTTTTGCAAAACTCTTCTAAAACTAATATTTATTCTGATTGCTGTTTAAATTTAGTTACACTAAAAAGAGATTTCTTTGACCCTGCTGCTACTCTCACTTGTGCCTGTATTTAATTCATTTCTCAATTTAAACCAATTAATCTAAGTCTTTGGCTGTTGCCATTGCTGCTGTTGGTGTTACAGGCTTTAATTGAGATTGCTTGTGTGTTTTTGGTACTGCAATGCAATTGCTTGTTATCTTTAATTTCCCCAAATACCACATTAATTCCCACATGCTTATGCAAGATTTGAGCAAATATACCCTAAATTCATTCCTATTTAAAATTTCTTTTTTATGTTTTTTTATTTCTGTTTTATTATGCCTGTGTCTCCTTTTGCAAATAAAACACCATATTCATTACAAAGACTTAAAGGGATATGTGTGTATTTGTATGAAAGTACACATGTATGTGTAGAACAAAACACATATACATTTAAGGTATTTGAGTGAATAATGTAGAATGTCTATTTTGGAACATTCATGGAATTACATAGTGGCGGGATTGAAAATTTTTATAAAAATATAAAAATTTATTTTTTACCAAAAGAAAAGAAAGTAAAATAGAACTGAACTATAAGTGAACTAGAACTGAGAAAGAACAAAACTAGAATAAAACTGGAACTGAACTAAAACTGAACTAGAACTGAACTAGAACTGAACTAGAACTGAACTAGAACTGAACTAGAACTGAACTAGAACTGAACTAGAACTGAACTAGAACTGAACTAGAACTGAACTAGAACTGAACTAGAACTGAACTAGAACTGAACTAGAACTGAACTAGAACTGAACTAGAACTGAACTAGAACTGAACTAGAACTGAACTAGAACTGAACTAGAACTGAACTAGAACTGAACTAAACTGGAACAGAACTAAAACTAAGCACTAAGCAAAGTAATGATTTGTTAACTGTATTTATGTGTGCAAGTTAATTGAAAAATATTTTAGTAATCATAAAAATATTTAACTTTTAGATATTTAAAATATTAGCCTCCAAAAGAAATATGTATGTAGTGAAGACAATGAAAAGTTATTTACCAAAAAAGTAACTTCTGTTAGCACTCATACATTAAATTAACCATTGTCTCTTTCCACTTAATTTAACTTCCTGTTTTCTATTACTACAAAGCGGAAACATTTTATTCGCCTTTAATAGCGTGTCAAAACAAATTTTATAATTTTCATTAAAGAAAATTTAAATGTTTCTTTCTAACTTTCGTAATAATTTTACGAGTTTTGCTCTATTTTTAGCTGTCATTTATTAAGAATTTTTTTGTAATACTTTTCACTTTGTTTTAATGCAAACAACCAGATAAAAGATATTCAAAAAGTAAATACGAAATTATGTTAAAAATTTTAAATAATAATATTAAATTGAAATACAAGTCGAGCATTCAATTTAACAAAAAAAGGGGAGTTAAATACCTAATGATAATCGTTGGAGTAAAAATATTTTTTAACCCTTTTTTTGAGAAAAGTTGAAAATAAATAGATTTAAAATAAAATATATTTTATAAAGAATATTTTTCAGAAAATGTTAAAGTTGAAAAAATTTTGTGTTCTTATAAAAAATTTTAAATTTAATAACTTTTTACCCTTTCATGGTTAATTTCTTTTACTAATTACTGCAAAGGGTATGAACAAAAAAATTAAATTGTATTTAAGAAATTGTAATTTTTTTTCAACAAAAACTTTATAAACAATTTAAGAGAAAATATATATAAATAAAAATTTATCAAAATAAGCAACACAAGAGGCAAATAAGATAGATTAGCATATTTTGTTAAATATAGAGACAAATGCTAAAAAAAAACTAAAACATTTTTGCAAGATCTTAAGCAAACACATAAGACTTACCCCAAGACATTAAGAAATTGTACATTTGTATGTATTTAGTTTAGAGCAGCGCAAGGAAAAAGGATAATAATGAAGACTAGACACACTTTAGCTAATTGTGCAAGCTACGAAAACAAGAAATAAAAAAAAAACACTAGATATATTTAACTAAAAAGCTGTTAAGGCAAAGCAATCAACACAACCTAAAAATGAAACAAAAAATTAACATGCAAGAAATTATAGTTTGGCATACTGGCCCATATGATACCCTGCAGTTTTTATTTTTTGATTTATTTTTCTGTGTCTAAATAAATTATTTGTTCAAAATAAAATAGTTTAGTTTTAGTTCAGTTCTGGTTTATAGTAACTAGTTCTTGTTTCACTTTACGATATTCAATAAATAATGTAAAAACGTTTGCTTAAATGCATAATATTACTATGTCTGTGAGTAGGGTATAAAAGCTAGAAAAAACATACGGTAAACGAAACAGCTAAAGAGAAAAATTAGGCCAAGCATTTAAAAAGCAAATAATTAACATAAAAAGGCAATTGTAGGGAATAATAATACCATTCACTTTTTGAAATACACCACCATATATACTCAAACACTAATACTACTAAAAGCACTAAAACACTTGAACAAAAAAGATTGAAAAAAGGAATTTAATTTTTCATACTTTTAGGCAAATGTAAAGAAAAAATTACCGCTTCAATATAAGAGAAAGACATACTTATAGTGTTAAAGCAAAAAATAATATTCAATTATTTTATTTTCGTTTTTATTTCAGTTGAAAAAAAATCTATCTTGATTTTGCAAAAAAAAATATATATATAAATTCTCAACTTTTATTTATTTCTACCTTTTCCATTTCATTTCTTTATCTTTACATATTTATTCCTTAGTGGCTCTGACTTCGTACAAAGGATCACAGACAAATATTGAATTGACACCAATACTCTCGGTTGGCATATTTGTGGGCATATTAGTGGCAATAGTTTGCATTGGTATTGGTACAATTGCGGCATTGAAATTGCGCTCACACAAACAGCAACAAAAATATCAACATCAAAATCAAAGATTCTCACGTCCTGACAATTTGCAAATTAAAGATAAAAGCTCGCTGCCATTAAGTCATACAGATACGGATAGCAGATACGATGAAAAGAAAAATGATGAAAAAAATCCAGATGTTGTACCCTACAAAGATGGTAATGTATACATTATAAACTCATTCCACTTTCTGTTTTATATCCGTTTTTATGTATATTTTCTTGTTAAATAGTTACACTGCACTGTCGAATTTATTTGACAAATATTACTTTAACCCTTAGCAAATCCTGTTCTACTTTCATCTTTCTATTTTTTGTTCCTTTGCCACAATCACCTACAGCTCCTTGATACTCTTCCTGTTCGCCTTACTTTTCTGGCACCTTTTATTCCTCTGTCGTATGTATACATAAATATGAACATATATACTGAATTAGTTAGAGCTGCTTTGCCGAAGAAATGTTGTCTTTCTGTTGTTGTTGCTGCTGCTCTTAAATTGCTGGTATGGTGTTGTTTGTAGAAAATGCTTTTTGCTGTATGTATTTGAAAGATTTACAGGAAATGTGTTTGTGTTTTAATTTCGTTTGCTTTGTGTCTCTCAATTTCTCTATTTCATTTATACCTGAGGTTATGCAAATATGCAGGCATCCCAACTTAAAGTGACATATTTTAACATTTAGTAGACAAACTATGCTTGTTAAAGTGGGTTGATTGTTAAGATTTTGAAAATAGTTTACTGCTTGTTTTCAAACAGATCTACTGAATTTTATTTGAAACCGAAAACACCTCTTAATATCTTCAGGTAATCTAGTTTAGTTCTAGTTCAGTTCTAGTTCAGTTCTAGTTCAGTTCTAGTTCAGTTCTAGTTCAGTTCTAGTTCAGTTCTAGTTCAGTTCTAGTTCAGTTCTAGTT
>NC_060952.1:87819861-87821645 GCF_022045245.1 Lucilia cuprina | reverse complement strand
AGAACTGAACTAGAACTGAACTAGAACTGAACTAGAACTGAACTAGAACTGAACTAGAACTGAACTAGAACTGAACTAGAACTGAACTGAACTAGAACTGAACTGAAGATATGTTTTGAAATTATTTTTAATAATTAAAGAGATTTTATAAAAATTTATATTTTATTTTATATGGGTTATTTAAATCTTTCCAAAAATATGGAAATTTGAATAATTTCCTTCGTTGACGCACCTACTGGACTTTGCATAATTTTTTAGCGTCATAGGACTCGCATACGTTGTAATGTAATCTGTTGGATGCTTTTGTTGTTGACATGACAACATGACGCGTGTAAGAATAAATCCACGACATTTCCTGTTGTGAGCAATAAAAACAATTTAATGTACAAATATAAATATGAAAAAAAAACGTTTTTTTTAACAACTAGAAAGATTTTAAATATAAAAATAAATAACAATAAAATATTTATGTATGTCAATAACAATAAAAACACAACAAATTAAAATTTCTATTATTTAAATAAATAAAATAGATTAGCATTTTATAAATCACTTGTTTGTTTAACAGAGTTCACACAATCGGAAAAAATCTGTGATTATAATAAAATTAATATACATGTAAATATTTACTTTAATTTAATAAAATAAATTTGTTTAATTTTTTTAGGTTTCGATGGCGGCTTACGTCAGTGGTTTCTTTTGGAAATCTTTGATCAACAAACCGCAACTTTACAGGCCAATATATCTTCCAAATATCCAGTCTTAAGTGTAAATGCTTTAGATTCTGGACGTTTTTTCAAAATCTTTGTGTATGCGGTAAATTTAAGAGGTCGCAGCGAGCCAGTGTTGTTGGAAGGTTATACATTAAAGGCCGCAGAAAAGCAAACAGGTCGGTTTATATATACTCGTTGAACTTAAAATATTTTTTCTTTCTTTTTTTAATTCTTTAAGTAATTCTTTTTTGTTTTATTGCTCAAAAGCCAAATGTAAATAATAAAAGCAAAAATTTGTTCAAGAATTCTTATTGTGATACTTTAAAGAAGTAATAATTTTATTTAAAACAACTTTTTATAGCCTTTAGGAAATGGGAGCGAATGGTGGCAACATGCATGTTAAAAGCGGAGCAAGAAATTTAGCATATAATATGGTGGGACACTTATTTTTAAGTAGTGTATATGTTTAGGCTTAAAGCAAAATGTATATAGAGTGAAGGAGAAAATAAATTTATATATATTTATTTTTTATTTCTGTAAAAGTTTCTTAAGAAAAACGAATTCATCGTACTTTATACTTTTGCATATAATTTAAAATTATGAATATTTCATGAGCTTCCCAAATAATATAAACTAAAAAAGGAAAAAACATTTTAGAATATGTTAAATAATATTTTATTTACATTTCAATTGTTCTCAAGTCAACATATTTTTATAAATTTTCTAGGTCTTTTTCTTGATTATTTTCCTGAAGCGTTTTTTTAAGAAATTTGCTATTAAAGACATTCATCTTTGTTGGTGATGATTGAAATGGAAATTAAAGCTGTGAAATAGTCCTAAGGCGTAGGAATAGGTGTTGGGGTACCTAATTTTAAAGAAATTTTCTTTTATAGATGAAAGTCAAAAATGTAATTTTCATTAATTTCTATCCTTCACTGAAATAGAACTGAACTAAAACTGAACTAAAACTAAAGTAGAACTGAACTAGAACTGAACTAGAACTGAACTAGAACTGAACTAGAACTGAACTAGAACTGAACTAGAACTGAACTAGAACTGAACTAGAACTGA
>NC_060952.1:87802173-87819761 GCF_022045245.1 Lucilia cuprina | reverse complement strand
AAAGCACATGGTTGCAATGTTTCGTAACTTTTTACACATACAAGATTTAAGCACCGCAACAAAACTGTATACAAACTTTGTATGAGTACGTTTTGGAAGTCAGCCATACTGTTTTATTTACAACAATTTTTTTTCTTGTGTATGCTTCTCAAAAAATTGTTCATGTAGAAATTGTTTGTGTAGTCGTGTAATTATATTATTAAAGGAGTTTATTTTGAAGTTTAGAAGGAAATGGTTTTTATTGAAGCATTACGTATATCCCAGCACGTGCTGGATAAAAAACTAAAGTAAATTAAACAAAGTTAAATATGTGTGTTGGTGCATGATTATAGTACGAGAATCTTTAACCTAAGCATATTTTTTTTTTGATTTATTTTGTGTGGTAGTAACTTTTTATACATTTTATATAAACATTTTAATTTTTTTGATATTTAAAGTAAAATGTCCGCTCTTTCATAGGAAACGGATATAAGTTGACTGGAAAAGCTACTAACTAACAAACTAACTAACTAACTAACTAACTAACTAACTAACTAACTAACTAACTAACTAACTAATAAACTAACCAACTAACTTACTATATATGAAACAATAAAACCGGGCACCTAAACTATCGGGAGCTCTGTGGTCCCAGAAAGAGCAAATCTAAGAAATTTCGTAATTCTTCATATCTTACATCTGTGGAACCACCTGGACCTCCACAATATCATGTCATACGTACATTGTACAATGATCTCGATTGAGTATGTAAAAATTTTATTTTCAAACGTATACAGTTCGTAAAAAGGGAAATGAGCTGTGGTAAATCATCATCCCGTTCGATGATATATTAGGTTTGTGCTGGTGTTTGTAACGCACAATAATATTGGTCCTATAACTTAAAGTATACCAGAATCATTTTCGGAGTCGATTAAGCTATGTCCTTCCGTCTCTCCGTCTGTCCGTCCCTCCATGTAAAACTTGTAATCAAACTACAGGTCGCAATTTTGAAGATAATCTAAAGATAATTAAATGAAATTTTGAACATAATCTTCTATTGTCCCAGGAACTAAGCCTATTGAAAATGGTTAAGATCAGTCCATTAGTTCACCTAGCGTCCATACAACTAAACCACCGAATAGGGCTTGTAAACATTGTAATAAATTTTGGAAATAATTCACATGAACTTTTATGGTACCATAGATGAAGCCTATTGAAAATGGTTATTATCGGTCTATTATTTCACCTAGCCCCCATACAACTGAACCCCCGAAAAGGGCTTGTAAACCTTATAATCAAACTGCAGATCGCATTTTAGAGATAATTCAATAAAATTTGGTACATGAGCTCTTATGATACCGTAGACGAAGTCTGTTGAAAATGGTTTACATCGATTTGTTATTTCACCTAGCCCCCATATAACTGAACCCGCCGAATAGGGCTTTTCAGTTCATAATTATGTTTAATATACTCATATTTCTATAAAAAGATGCAAAACCAAGTTCTATACTAGACTTGACGCATTTTATAATAGGTCATCATATGACCCTAGCCCACATCAGAATTTCACTTAAATGTTCACAATTTTATTAAACAATAAACGGCTTAAGTATATATGATGTAAGGTACAATTTAACTAAATCACATTTTATTTTTGTAAAAGTGTATGGTCGACCTCGCTCGACTATAATTTTTTTATTTGTTTTTTTTTTTTTTTTACTTCATTGCGTTATTTATGTTAAAGTCATTTACGAATAATCAAATAATTTCCTTAAGGGGACTCCTTATAGGAACTAGGTTGAAAAAGGGACCAATCTTTATGAAGTTTGAAAAGATTAATATCAAGATCCTTAGTTGTGTCTCTTTTTATCTAGGTGGAAACATATTTAACAAAATAATGAGAACGGACAATTTTAATCGATTCACAAAACGATTCTAAACCTTTTGTCATACTTTAAGTTAGAACAATTTTTTTGTCTGCGTTACACACCCAAGCACAAACTCAATATGCGCAACAGAGTATACAAATTCCCATAATTTTGTGCAAAATTTCTCCCAAGTTATTTGCCTCATTTAATTTTAAATTATTACATTTAATGCACACAATTTGCTCCATATACAATTTCACAACAAGAAACATACAAAGAAATAAGTTTTTTTTCGAAATTTTTATATATATATATATATATATATATTTTACGAGTGTTGGCAAAACTTATTGACAGTTGACAATCAATCAATAAGACAATGGATGTCAAACAATGTTTTTAATAAGCTATAAAATACAAAAGTTCTATAGAAAATATATAGAAATGGAAACACGACGACACCAATAAACAATCTAAAACCACTAAAGTTTTATAGAAAGTTTTTACTTTTACGCTTAACAAAATATAAACTAACATACATACATATACCAATACACATTCATTATATGGAAGCACCATTCTCATCATCATGTTGGTTGTCAGAAAGTTCCTGTGTAAATTTTTTTCTCACTCTCTCTCTCTTTCTCTCTCTTTCCAACTTTGTCGTTCTTTCTGATTTGACCATAAATGACATCAGTGTAAATAGATATTGATTGTTTTATTTCATTGCTAGTGTATGTGTATTTGTTTGAGTTAAAATGTGGGTGATTGTGGTAGTTATATGTTGTTCTTACAACACACACACATACATTTATTTCATTTAAAAAAAAATATCGTACTTTCTGTCATTATGATGATGATGAATTGTAATGCTAATTAAATAAGGTTTTTCGTGTGAAAAAGATTGTTAAATAATTTTTATCATATGTTGCATACATATATTTAGTACAGATGTGTTGCGCGTGTGGGATGAGAAAAATTTTATGAAATGCTTTTTTAGATCATTATTAAGTACGTATTTTCAATACATAAATATTTCAGTTTTAAATCAATGTTAGTAATAGTAGTTAGAAAATTCCATATTTTGCTTTTCATAATATGTATATAAAAAGAATTTTTTTAAAAATTTTTAAAAATGTCTATATATTTTATAGATATTTATTTGTTAAGTCCTACACCACTACAAGGATATTACGCGTTTATACTGATGTTACATTCTAACTTGTTTTTAAGTTTAAAACTTTTTCTTCTTTAATTTATTCCTGCTATTTAAATCTCTCCTAATCTTTTTTTATTAATACATATTTAATGTTAATTTAATTCCTGCTACATAAAAGAAACGACAACAAGAACAACATGTAAACCATTTAATTATTAAAAACCTTTAAATCAACTTTATTTGAACTCATCAATTTTTAACTAAATAAATAAAACAAGCTCTTAAAAAAACTGTATATTTAATGTTGGCTAATTTATACAGGCAGGATGTGCAAAAGTCAACATAGTCTACAAAGGATTTAAGTCTCACATTTTCTTTCAAATTACAATTGCTGTTCTCTATCTAAGTTTTAGTGGATTTCAAAATAGGAGTCATCAAATGAGTTACATTTAAAATTTTTAACTAAGAGAAAAATGTTTATAGCAGCATTGCAAAAAGAAAATTTAACAAGTGAGTAATAGTAGAGTAAAATAAAGATTAAGCTGTGAAATAAATAAAGTTTTTGTTTAAAGATGAAAATGTTGAAAAACAGGCATCTATCATGACGAATAATAGAATAAAAGGAAAAATCTGTTCAAAATAGTATTTGATGAGAGATAACAGTGTAAAGCCATATTAAAGCGAAAGCTTCAATTTCATTTTGCATAAAGCTATTTTTTAACAATTTTAAAAAACTTATGTCTTTCTTAAAACATGTGAAAGAATATTAAAAAGGCATTTTTTAGAAAAATTCTCCGAAAAAATTCTCGTAAAGTTTTTTTTTAATTTTTCATAATAATCCTCTTTTGAAGATAGTTTTTATAAAAAAAGCTTTAATGATTTTCTGAAAATTAAAAAAAAGCTTTTTTTGTAAATTTTTTTCTAATATAAAATTCTATTCAAAAAACTTTTTAAATATCTATGACAAGAGCTTTTTTGGAGAATTAAATTAGAAAAGACTTTTACTTTTGTAAGTAATTTAAATTAAGTTGGGGATTTTTTCTTAAAGACCTCTTTTAGAAAAAAATCACCAAAAAATTTCTCGTTAAGGTTTTTTTTTTTAATTTTTAATAATAATCCTCTTTTAAAGATTGTTTTTATAAAAAAAGTTTTAAAGATTTTCTGAAAATTAAAAAAAGCCTTTTCTTGTAAAGGGTTTTATAATACAAAGTTGTACAAAATTATATACAAAAAAATTTTTGTTTGAAAAGCTCTGTTTTAAATATTTATGATAAGGGCTTTTTTTGAAGAATTAAATTAGAAAATACTTTTACTTTTATAAGTAATTAAATTAAAGTTTTTGCTTAAAGGAATTTTTTTTGGAAAAAATCCAAAAAAAAATTATTGTTAAGTTTTTATTTTAAATTTTTAATAATAATTCTCTTTTGAAGATAGTTTTAATAAAAAAAGATTTTCTGAAAATTAAAAAAAAGCTTTTTCTTGTAAATGACAAGAGCTCGTTTTGTTATAAAAGACTTTTACTTTTGTAAGTAATTAAATTATAAAAATATGTTTTTTAATAAAACTCTTTTGAGAAAACCTTTTTCAAGTTTTAGTTCAAAAGCTTTAAAGAAATTTATTAAAAAAAAATCTTTAATTATAAAGCTTTTTTTAGAAAAAAATTTATTTCACTTAATTGTATTAATTTTTTTACAAGAAGCTTTTTGTGTAACGGACATTTAAAAAGAGCTTTGAAAAAAAGTTTTTGTGAGAAGAGCTCCTTTGAGGTGTAAATGATTTCACAAAAAAGAATTTGAATAAATAAACACTTTTAGAGAAAGTTTAAGTATTAATGAAAAATCTTTAATACAAGAAAATTGTATATTTAAATACTTTTTTTGAAAAAGATTTCTAAAAAAAGCTTTTCTTAAAAATATTTTTTATAAAAGCTCTTTTTTAATAATATATTACATACAACAAGTTTTCGTGGGAAAA
Source organism: Lucilia cuprina (assembly GCF_022045245.1). Classification (NCBI taxonomy): domain Eukaryota; kingdom Metazoa; phylum Arthropoda; class Insecta; order Diptera; family Calliphoridae; genus Lucilia; species Lucilia cuprina. The sequence goes on along the minus strand of NC_060952.1, from coordinate 87,814,781 downwards.
TGTTTTTTTAAAGCTTTTAAGGAAAGAAAAGGAAAAAATTTAAAAATTTATTTCTAAAAAAATAATTTCTAATTGTAAAGGATTTTATAAAAAAAACAAGTAAGAGTTCTTTATTCGGCTGTGCCGAATCTTATATACCCTTCACCATGATGTGTTTAAAGCCTTTTGTACCTTTTGAAGAACGAAAAGTACCAAAAAGTCCCCATTTATGGGTCCTCAGTTAATCCGGGCCATACAAACTTAATTACATGTTCCTAGGTTCAATATTGTAGAAATTGTAAAAAGTACCTTTTGAAGAACGAAAAAGTACCAAAAAGTCCCCTTTTATGGGTCCTCACTTAATCCGGGCCACACATACTTAATTAAATGTTTCTAGGTTCAATAATGTAGAAGTTGCAAAAAGTACCTTTTGAACAACGAAAAAGTCCCCTTTTATGGGTCCTCACTTAATCCGGGCCATACATACTTAATTACATGTTTCTAGGTTCAATATTGTAGAAATTGCAAAAAGTACCTTTTGAAAAACGAAAAAGTACCAAAAACTCCCCTTGTTTGGGTCCTCACTTAATCCGGGCCATGCATACTTAATTTCATGTTTCTAGGTTCAATATTATAGAAATTTCAAAAAATACCTTTTGAAGAACGAAAAAGTATCAGAAAGTCCCCTTTTATAGGTTCTCACTTAATCCAGGCTCTACATACTTAATTTCATATTTCTAGCCAATAACAAAACATTAGTGCTGCTCTCGCTCTGCTACTCTTGCTCTGCTGCTCTTGCTCTGCTTTGCTTTTGTAAACAAATTACAATAACAATATTTACCGTATTGTTATGTATTTTGTTTTTGTTTTTTGCAGTTTCTGTCTGAGCATGAATAAAAAATCTAAATTTTATATGAAATTTTCAGAGGTTGTCTCGGTTTTTTGCTCATATCTCCGTTATTTATGGACCGATTTTGCTGATTTTAAATAGCGTTCTTGCCGGTCGTATATCTGATAGAATTATGGAAGATTCGGATCTCGCAGATATCTGGGGTCTTCTAAAAACTGATTTCAACAAACATACAGACAGACGGACAGACGGACATGGCTTAATCATCTCCGCTACCTGTAAGGATCCAGAATATATATACTTTATAGGGTCGGAAAATTATATTATAGAAATTACAAACGGAATGACAAACTTATATATACCCTTCTCACGAAGGTGAAGGGTATAAAAATTAAACAAAAAGCTCTTTTTTGAAAAAAGTTAAAAAAAATTTAAAAAGTTTTAAAAAAATCATTCCTACTTTAATGCATTATTAAACAAATTATTAAGCAAAATGCATCAGACTATAATAACGTGTTTAAGAAGATTTTTATAAAAAAATTTCTCAACGTTTACAAAAGAAGAAGTCAATATTTTATCAAAAGCATGAACTATTTAAGACTTTAAGAAAAGAATTAATACATGAACAATACTGAACTGAGGGATATACTTAGGAAATTATTCTATTACTTTGGAAAAACAAAATAACAACACTTATAAACACTACTGTTAACAACTCTATACATTTTATTTTCCGGCAGCATATATTCAAAATAGCAGCAGTATAACAAAATAGTATGACAACTAAATAAAAGAAACAGACTAGAGAAATGTGTATATAGCAATAGTAACAAGAATAAAAACAACATTGCAAAACAGCTAAAAAAAGTCTTTAGAGAATTTTGTATTTAACTTTCAAGTCGATGCTCATTAAAAATTAAAATCACTTTTTCGTAAAAATGTCAACACAAATTGCTGCTTATTTATCACTTTACAACATAGAATAACAACAACAACAGCAGCAGCCGAAGCAGTAGCAACAACTTTGGCAACAGAAAAACATTAAAAGGAATATGGTACATAAGTACATACATATATACAAATATATAAAATAACAAAATTGCTATAACAACTTTTTTCCACTTTAGCTTTAGCTTGGCCAACAAAGTATAAAGTAAGAAAAAAAGGGACATTACAGCCAACAACAAAAAAGAATTTATAACAGGCATAATGGTTCACATTGACTTTACAGCAAATGAAAAAAAAATAAAACTACATTATAAAATCAGGCCCTGAAAGACATATTTGTTAGGGAGCATATAACAAAGGAAATTTGTTTATATAGAAGCATTTTTCAACCTACACTTAAGTTTTAACTTTTTGCCAACCATGTCATTTAATTAACGCTCAAAATTGTTTACAAAGTTTTGGGAAAAAAGCAATTGCTTTAAAAATAAAATTGTTTTGCAGTTTGGTGTCTTTTTTTCATTAGCAAAACATATCTGAGAAAAAAATTGAATTTAAAGGAAAAGTAAGTAAAGAAAAATAAAATTTACCTCCGGGAAGTTAATGGTTAGTGTTCTAGTCTGGTAGACCAGAGGTGGCGGTTTCGATTTCCTCCTAAGCAAATGATTAAGGAGAGCAAAACAGTCCCAGGATAGAGGCCTAGGTGTATATCTCCGGATTTGATGTATATCCTTGTTTCAAACTTAATAACTAATTATGTAAAAATTTATATTTGACCGAACATATGATACTATACACCATAAGATATTTTACCATTATCGCTGAAGGAAAACTTTAGATATCTTAATGAAAATAGACACATAACTTCTCTTTGGCGTTATAAAAAAATTGTGTAAGCTAAGCGAGATAATGGAGATCAAAGTTTACAAAAATTTGTTTTTAAGCGAAATCTGCTGGTGCTTAAATAAGATCATTACGAAAATCAATAAAATCACTTAAAATTATATAAAACTAAGATTTGTCAATTTTTTTAGAGACATAATATAATTATGAACTCAAAAGTCCAATCTGGGTGTAAGGTTGTATACGGCCTAAATGATAAAATTTTGATAGACTTTGTTCTTGGTTCAAAAATTAAAAATTGGGATCTAAAGCGTGCGCATAAGGATTACATCGACATGCAGACGGACAGACAGACAGACAGACAGACAGACAGACAGAGAGACATACAGACAGACAGAGAGACACACAGACAGACAGAGAGACAAACAAACAGAAAGACAGACAGACAGACAGGCAAACAGACAAACAAACAAACAAACAAACAGACAGACAGACGGACAGACAAACAGACATACAGACGGACAGACAGACAGACAGACAGACAAACAGACAGACATACAGACGGACAGACGGACAGACAGACAGACATATAGACAGACAAACAAACATACAGACAGAAGACTGACAAACAGATGGTAGTCAAAGGTTCCAAAAATCTATTTTTTGGAAAAAAAGTGTTGGGGTTAAATGACGCTCGATCATTACAAAAATCGGCAAAATCATCTAAACATATGTGAAACTAAGATTTGGCAAAAATTATCTAAACTAATGTGTAACTAAGATTTGCAAATTTTTGTAAAGATTCTAAAAAATCCCTGCAGTATGACGAACTAGTTCGTCAACGGCGATAATTAAAGCCACATAACATAAGAATATTAATGCGAGTTCATATTCTCCAACAAAAATTAAAAGTAAAAAGTAAAATGAATTCAGAAACTTGAGTCGAAGCTCTTACCATTGAGATATTGGTCATATCGACTCAGAAACTTATTCTAAGCAGAGTGGTAAACATAAAGTTGGTTGTAGCACTAATATTTTTGTTTTATACAAATATTAACAAAAACATCCTTTCCACCATAATGGCGTAGTGAATACATATTCATTTAAAATATGGGAAAAAATCCATAGTATTCATTTTGTATATTAAAAAAAATAACTGTCTTAGTTCCCTATTATTTAAAAATACTTTAAAATCTAAAAAAATAGAATTTTCTATCAATCTTCATGAAAAAAGTATTAATCCAAAAATTTTCCTTATGAAACTTAAACAAGAAACCTGTAGGGCGTTACAATATAATAAACTGTCAAGAGCAACACCTTATCATATGAAAGCTTTTTGTAAATATAAAATAATACAAACATTTACATTAAGCAGAGTTTTCTTGTTTATCAGAAAAGGATTATTTATGGCTTAGTATGTGTATGAATGAATATATGTTTGTTGCAAACATTTGAATGACAGTTATATAGAATACATATACATATAACTTAAATAAAATTTTAATACATATTTATTTGTATGTATGATTGTTTGTGAAATAAAATAGAAATATAAATTCTACAACAGGAATTTTATTATCATAAAAACTTCCGCCTTAAAACATGTTTAGAAAATATTATGATAAAAGTGATAAAGAGAAAAAGAAGGGAAAATAAAATTGAGAGACAGTTGAAGGACATGTGTAGTTATGAGCCGGTATATGTAAATTAAAAATGTTTCATACTTTTTGGAAAAGTACATTACTTAAGTGTAACTATTTATTATACTGATTAACAAAACATTTCAAAATAGGACATATTTTTGCTAAACTTTAAATTGTAACATTCTGATGAATTATTATTTCTAAATATTCTATTAAACTAATATAAGTACTGCAATATCTCATAGACTAATCGAACCTTAATGCCTTGAATCTTAATTAATTTGGGTAGGTAAAACCTATAAGCTACAGAGCCCAGTCAAATCTTTATATTATATATAAATTATAATAAAATAAAAATCTTATAAACATAAAAATTAGTGCTTAGTTTTAAATACAAAACTGTATATAAAATATGTTTCATTTTAAGTATTTATAATCTTAACAACCAACATGATTTTCTACTTATTGTAGTTAACTTCATTGCATTTACTGTTTCTCTAAACTTAACAAAATGCATTTTAAATAGAAATTCATCATAAATCAGGAAATGTTATTATAATTTATTTATAACTAAACACCTTGTTTTCTTATATTCTTCTCTACTTTTATGTTATGATTTGATTTACAATGTAAACGCATATACATACATGTGTGTATAGAGAAAATGTTGATGGAAAACACCAACAAAGTGTAAGTGCATGCTGAGTATACATCTTCTGTAACATGTATGTAAATTATGTAGCATATTTTTGGGATGCAAGCAAATGCTAACGATGATGTTTAGAAAATGTATCAACAGAAATAATATGTTTAAATATTTTATGCAAATTTGTTTGCAATTTAATAATAAATTATATTTTGTTGGGAATGAAAAAAAAAAAAAAAACTTTTAAATGAACCATTTTCTTTTGTAAATGTACATTTAAATCAGTAATTGAAAGAATAGCTCAGTTCTAGTTTAATTATAGTTCAGTTGTAGTTCAGTTCTAGTTCAGTTCTAGTTCAGTTCTAGTTCAGTTCTAGTTGAGTTCTAGTTCAGTTCTAGTTCAGTTCTAGTTCAGTTCTAGTTTAGTTCTAGTTCAGTTCTAGTTCAGTTCTAGTTCAGTTCTAGTTCAGTTCTAGTTCAGTTCTAGTTCAGTTCTAGTTCAGTTCTAGTTCAGTTCTAGTTCAGTTCTAGTTCAGTTCTAGTTCAGTCGGTATATAGCCAACCAAATTAATTTAAATATTGGTCAAATATATGGACCTTTTGTAACCCCTGATGGTAATGTCATTATTCTTGTAAATATTGTGACAATGTTGGAGACACTTTCAGGTCTTAATCATATCTGGTTAAGATCTAGTTTAGTGCAATTTAGAATTCCTTCCTGTAAGTATAAAAACCACCCAATAAAATATTTGTAAAATACTGATCCTTCTATATATATTTTAATACCATTGAATTCTTACTACATATACATATATATTTACCTAATATTGACACCTTTCCTTCAACTCTATTCCCAAACCTTCCGTTTGGAATACCCTGTTGTCAATCTGTCAAAATAAACTTAACCTCAGAATGAAATTTAAATAAAAATACGTCAGTTCAAGAGCAAAAAAAAAAACAATATGAATCCTTAAATCCGCTTTTCATAGTCCCTTCAAAATATAAAAAAAAAACAAAAAACTTCAATGTCAGGTTTATAATCAGCAAAAAGTAGTCACTCACTCATTTTGAATCTTGAAAAAACTTCATATCAAAAGGCGTTACCATGTGTGTTTTCAAAAAGTAAAACACGCCCTCGTTATAACCTTCAAACTTAAACAAATTCATACAAATCATATACAATATTAAACATACAAGTTTTTTTCTCTACATACATATTATGTGTGTACACAATTTATTTTGAATATGAAACAGTTTTTCCCTTCAATTGAATGCACAAAAATCCCATCCGTTTAGTTGTCATATTTGCTGTTTCCGGCATCCGGTTAAAATATAAGAGGGTGGCAAACTTGTTGAAAATAAAAAAAGTGTACATAGATAAAGACTACATGTTTTCCTTTTAAGTTTTTTTTTTGTTTGGTAAAGGGAAAACTGCGTTTGAATTTTTTTTTTAAGGATTATCTATAGATTTTTTTAAGAAATTTATTTTGTAAATATATTTTTTTATTTCCTTCACAATAACAAGCTCATTAGTCAGCATATATTTGGTATACACATTAACTTGTGTTGAACTAACGTAGACTTTTTAATACAAATTTTTTTTTAAGAATATACATAAAATACAAAAAAATATATTTTCTTTATATTTTTATTGTATTTTATTTTTAAGCAATTTCAGTTGCTGTAAGTGACATTTCGACTTTTATATGCTAAACTAAAAGAAACTTGGAAAAAATCACAGTTTTTCTCTTTTTTTATAAAATAGTTTTTTTCCTATAGTTGCCAACATATGAGTTGAATAACTTCGTTACAAACAAAACAATTTAAATAAATAAAAATATAGAAAAAACACATACATACATATTTTAAGGATGAATATACCAAATTTATATATGCTAAATACGTATGGGTTTGCATATAAATTCATAAATACATATATGCATATGTGATGATTGTTGTACTTATAGTTTAACTTGTAAAACGGATACCGTATAAACGGAAAACGGAAGTGACAAAATATTTACTGTGTACATGAGTGTAAAATTTTTGTTTGATAATATACAAATTTAGTATTTTTTTAAATTTGATTAGATATATTGTTTAGAAATAGTTTCAGAAATTAATGTATTTGTTTAAAAAGTTTTTTAAATATTTTTGTATGTTATTTAGGATACAATTTGTACTTGAAAGCTTAAAAAATTTATAATATTCAATGAGATATGTATAAAGTATATATATGTATTTAATTTATCTACCACATTAAAAACATATGATTTCTCGGGAGGAGGTTTATAAAAGCGATATCAGTTTTTAGCGCTTTTACTTATTATACTGTTATCTAACAATATGTGATGACATCGACGAAACAGTTGGATGTGCACAAAATATTGACTCCAAATCAGAAAGGCAAGAGAATTGCAAAGGTTGAACATAGCACACTGTTGGCAAATGTCAATCTAGCTGGAAAACTGTTATAACATAATTTTAAAGCAGTTGAAAGCATAACATTTTAATTTTTTCTATCTCTTGATAAATGCAGTTCTAAAAATAAAGTACTTTTTTAATGCGAAAAAAATTATAAGAAAACAATTGGCTTTTCGCTAAATAAGTCTTCGGAGCAGATCATTATTCTAAATTTTATAGTATTTCAAAGAAAGTCAGCAGAACCGAAGTTGGAACAACTCTGGCGGGTTAGATTGGACCCTAGGCAACACATAAACTTACTTGAAGGTCAAATTCACTCATAAACACTGACAAGACGAATGAAATCGGTCATTCCTGACAACACATGATTGTTTCTATGACAAGTCAAATCTTTAGACTCTAAAAACCTTGCAATTTTTCTTTTTAATTTTAATTAAAAAAATAATAAAAAACAATAAGGAAAAGTTTTCGATAAAGTTTTGTTCGAAACTTTTCGAGTTTGCTCCTAATGTTTTCTCTTGTAGTTAGTTAGTTGATGAGAGCAAGATGAAAAATCTCCTCAAAATGAGCAAGTCTGAAGTTAGTTTGATAGTATGTATTCCGACTGGACACACAGGATTACGAGGACATTTATGATAAATTGGACACTGAACTGTAATTCATTCAGTTACTTTGTACTTTGTTACCCGATTGTGGCCTAACCTAGTTAGTTAGTAAGTTAGTTAGTTAGTTAGTCAGTTTGTTAGTTAGTTAGTTAGTTAGTTAGTTAGTTAGTTAGTTAGTTATTTAGTCAACCAGTCAGGTAGTCAGTTAGTCAGTCAGTTATTTAGTCAGTTAGTTAGTTAGTTAGTTAGTTAGTTAGTTAGTTAGTTAGTTAGTTAGTTAGTTAGTTAGTTAGTTAGTTAGTTAGTTATTTAGTTAGTTATATAGATAGATAGATAGATAGATAGATAGATAGATAGATAGATAGATAGATAGATAGATAGATAGATAGATAGATAGATAGATAGATAGTTAGTTAGTTGGATAGTTAGTTAGATAGTTAGTTAGTTAGTTAGTTAGTTAGTCAGTCAGTCAGTCAGTCAGTTAGTTAGTTAGTCAGTTAGTTAGTTAGTTAGTTAGTTAGTTAGTTAGTTAGTTATTTAGTTAGTTAGTTAGTTAGTTAGTTAGTTAGTTAGTTAGTTAGTTAGTTAGTTAGTTAGTTAGTTAGTTAGTTAGTTAGTTAGTTAGTTAGTTAGTTAGTTAGTTAGTTAGTTAGTCAGTTAGTTAGTTAGTTAGTTAATTAGTTAGTTAGTTCGTTTGTTTATTTGTTTGTTCATTTGTTTGTTTTTGTGTGTTTGTTTGTGTTTTTGTTTGATTGTTTGTTTATTTGTTTATCAAACCATTGGAGTTTCTCAGGACGTATTATTATTTAATATTCAATATTAAGTATTCGCCATGTGAGCTGGTAAACTACATTAGCATCAGCTATGTAGCATACTTTAGGGTGCACATTTAACGTGAAAACACGGGACGTATGATTATTATTTAATTAACAACATTAAGTATACGTCGTGATTACTACTATAAAGGGCCAATTTGAAAAAAACATAAAAAGGTACATATTACTCAATATTTAAGAACATTCCGATTTTATGGTTTAATATGTTTTTTAACTGTATTGAATTTTTACTTATTATTATCTAATATTCGTGAAAACATGTGTTTTTATTTTTACGAATTCAATTACAAATCGATGTCATAGCTAAAAAAAAATACCCTTAATTTTTTATTATGACGATCTTAAATGAGTGATATACGAGCTAATTTAATAAGATTTAAGGGAGCTAATATATAATAAGATTTTCATTAGAAATAGTTATTTAGAAAATGTGTTGCAAATCTATATTTAAATATTAAGTGTTGTTTTAGAATTTTAAAAGAATAAAATCCAAACATAATTTTTACAAAAACAAAGCTCTTCCCTAATATTTTTTAATTAACATTTTCTTTTGTATAACCTCAATACTCACAGATATAGTTATTGCTAAAAAAATGGACAATAAGAAATCCACATTCCCTCACCCGCTTCAGAAAAATGACCTTATCGTACAAAATTAAATGAATTCTCAAAAATAAAATATTACAAAACAAATCAAATATTCTTTGCTAGATTTAGATTTATCTTTTCACAAACTATTTCTGGAATTTTTCATTAAATATTTTACAAAATAAAAATTTCATAATTTTAATATTTTAGTTTTATTGTGTCAACAGAAATAGAGAAAATAAAAACAACATAAAATTTAATTAAAATTTTTTTTAAATACAAATAGAAATGTGAAATATGTATGCACAACAATTTGTTTACTGTTTAGTCGGTCGTATGGGGGTTATTTTTGACAAAACATGTATTTATTTACTTATATGTATATAACTATGACATGTTAATGAAAACATAAAATAGTTAGTTTTTGTTACTGTAAAAATAATAATAGTTATAGAAACAGAAACAAATCTTTATGTTTAGAAATATCAACATCAACATTTTCATGTAGTATTTAACATTTAAACGAAAGAGCAAAAGAGGCAGGGAACAAAAGCATGATGGTAGTAAGTAAATAGAAATTTTTTTTTTGTTTTGTTTTCATTTGCACAAAAGAAAATAAAAAATATAAATGTTTATAAACATTTGTCATGTTTTCACACATTATATCATAAACACTTAAATTTTACAAAAAAATAGAAAATAAATAAGCACACATACACACGAACAAATAATAACAAAATATATGTAGATATAGTATGTAACTCTCCCTAAGCATGCAAGGTTCTTTTGCAAAAAAAAAACTCGTATGTATGTATACTTTGTGTTAAATATATTTTTGTTATTCTTACTGTTCTTGTGACAACAATAACAATAATAAGAGTCAACATGTACATCATAATTGTTTGACCGGAAATATTCATAAAATTTAATATTCCTGTTACAACCACTCTACTCTTTCTTCTCTTCTTTTCTATTTTATTTTATTATTGCTTTAGGTTTTCATTTATTTTTACAAACTATGCAAATATTAGTTTTAGTTCTTTTTTTCGGTTTTATATTAAATGTACATATATATATTTTTTTTCATAAATTACAAATGACTAGTCATAAGTAAGTTTCTGTATGTTATCTATCATCATCTTGATGAAATGAAATGCTGACCATATGCATTTAATACATATTGCAAATATTATGTAGAATTCCTATTACTAGGAATGATGTGCAATGATATTTTATTTTTAAAATGAAAAAAAAAGATAAATTTTCAAGAATTTTGAGAATTTTAAAATTAGTATTAATTAAACTTTAATTGAAAATTTCTATAAATAAGAAATTATAATAATACACTTACACCCTTATTCATAATAATTTATTAAAAGTTTATTAAAATACAATAAGTAAAAAGGTGGATAGACTATCAGACAGACAAAGAAATTCATAGTAAGTTTGGCAAAAAGTTTAGTTTCTGTAAAATATTTGGTTTAAAGCTTATTTTTATTGACAGAGTTTTAACAAAAAAAAATTATTGATATAGATATTTTTTTGTTAAAATCTTATTTTTATAAAAAGCTTATAATTATAAAATTATTTTTTGTAAGAAAATGAACTGACTAAAGTTACTTAAAAACCTTGCAATTTTTCATTTAATTTTGATTAAAAAACAATCAGGAAAGCTTTCGATAAAGTTTTGTTCGAAATTTTCTGATTTTGCTCCCAATGTTTTCTTTTGTAGTTATTTAGAAAGTTAGTTAGTTGGTTAGTTAGTGCGTAGAACCAAGAAGTCCTATGGGGTGACCCTGATGAGAGCAAGACTAAAAATCTCCTCAAAATGAGCAAGACTGAAGTTAGTATTTATTTCGAGTGGACACACAGGATTACGAGCACATTTATGCAAAATTGGACGTGCGGATTCAGACGTATGGAGAGGACAGTGAAGATCTGTTTCACTTAACAGTTAGTTAGTTAGTTAGTTAGTTAGTTAGTTAGTTAGTTAGTTAGATAGTTAGTTAGTTAGTTAGTTAGTTAGTTAGTTAGTTAGTTAGTTAGTTAGTTAGTTAGTTAGTTAGTTAGTTAGTTAGTTAGTTAGTTAGTTAGTTAGTTAGTTAGTTAGTTAGTTAGTTAGTTAGTTAGTTAGTTAGTTAGTTAGTTAGTTAGTTAGTTAGTTAGTTAGTTAGTTAGTTAGTTAGATAGATAGTATAATTATAAAATTCTTTTTTGTAAGAAAATGGACTGACTAAAGTTATTAAGTTTTTGTAAAAAATTATTCTTGTAATCTTTCTCACAAAAGAAATAACAAATTATATAGAAAAAAATGCTTCAATCAAAAATACACGTTAATGAATTGAAAAAGTCAACCATTAAGAGTCTTTTCTAATTTTTCTCATTTTTTTTCTTTTTCTAATTATATCATTTCTAACTTAAATTTCTTACATTCATAAAATATTTTGGTTTAATTTTCATTTAAAATCAAATTTTAACTGACATAAGAAGTAATTGCATTTTATGGTAGTAATACAAACCTCAAAAAGCAAATATAAATTCTCATTACTATTTCAGAATCATACTAATTGATATTTTATGTACGATTTCCTCAACGCTACCTTGACAACAGAATTTCAATATTCTCTAAAACCAATATAGACTTACAACAGCAATAACAGTAGCAAACTGTACAACAACATAAAGGTAAATGGTAAAATTTTACTCAACCATGAAGAAGGAACAACTATAGTTGTATTAACAAATATGCATATTGTACATATTTTTAGCGTATACGATTATGTCATTAACGTTTGTGCTGTTGTGCATTAATTTTCAAACATAATACTTATAAGAGAAGAGAACAGAGAGAGAGAGCAAGAGAAAGGTTATGCTTATAACTAGTATCTACTTAGTTGTGTGTTTTTACTTAAGTACAAAAGGAGTATATAAAATTTTATACCTGCAATTTTAGTAATTGTTACTAGAAATAATTTCGTTTCCAGCATTTTGCACAATTTTTGTTGTTGTTGTTGTTTTGCTTTAACTACTAGAACAAAGTCAACCAAAAAACTGTAATAACTAGAAAATGACAATGACGACTGGTTGGCACTTGTATGTTTACCGCGACTTGCACACAGTAATGCACTTATGTTGGCCCATCATACATTCAAAACTAACTTGACTAAGTAAAACCACACCAATACATGAACATTTGTGTGCACATGTATGTATAACTTAACGACACACGACAGCAATCAACCAAAAAAA
>NC_060952.1:87798128-87802073 GCF_022045245.1 Lucilia cuprina | reverse complement strand
AGAACAGAACTAGAACAGAACTAGAACAGAACTAGAACAGAACTAGAACAGAACTAGAACAGAACTAGAACAGAACTAGAACAGAACTTGAACAGAACTAGAAGAGAAGTAGAACAGAAATAGAACAGAACAGAACTAGGTTATATTTAAATATGCGGACCAATTTTCAACTCTTATTAAATGTCAACGCAAATATGCACACTACTACTTATGTAAAAATTTTTAAAAAAGTTTAAGTTATGTGACCTTTTGTCTATATAAATTTTATAGCATTCAACAGTGAAACGAAATAAATTTTTTGTTGTGTTATAGCTGGCAATAAATAATTCAACAATCGACTTTTGTTTTTTGATAAAATCTTGACATTAAAAATGTTTCGGTTATGCTAGAGCAGTGGCTAATGAGTGTCTGTTGGGTGTTTAATATGTACAAATTGTGATTGACATTATTGGGTAAATATCGCTAGTGTAAAGCGCTCTAGAGTGTCTCTGAGAAACACCTTGTCTGGCATTAATATTTGAATATAGTAAATAGAAAAACATCTGATATATTAATATTTAACCCAAATAATGTTTTTTTTATTGTGCCTCCAAAAAAAAAGAGATGTGAGTTTTGCAATTATTGATTTTATCATTCTGTTGTTTAGTGTACATTGAAATACAAAATATTTTATTTTTACTTAAGTATTTACACACACTCGCATTTTCCATAGATTTTCGTATAAATGCGAGTATACATTTGGAAAATGTTTGGTGACCAGACTTGGTTTTGCCATTACAATTTTGCCATGTAATGGTAAGACTAAAAGGTTTAGTGAGGAAATATATAAACATATTTTAAGTCCTAAGGGATTTAGTTTAACCCAAGAAGCAAACACCGATAAACAATTTGAAAAGTACATTAAATCATTAAAAACTATAATTAATAAACGAATTAATGTTAAATTAATTTTAAGAAATATTATTAAATAAACTCAGGAATATTAATCAAAAAAATATATATAGCTTTTCCAAATATACTTTAATACTATGATCATCACTGGCTGAAATTTTAAAAGACTTTTCAGATATCCCTAGTATGCTAAAACTTTATCAGCTTTACAAGCACAACAAGAACTTACAAAAACTAGGTCATAAAACAATAAAAACAAACCTAAAGCCTGGAATAAACAACAAGTACAGCATGAATATAAGAGAGAGAAAAAAAGCAACAAAAACCCATTTTGACTTGACAGTTGTTGTATGCGATTACCGCGATTTTAGGTGGATATTTGAGTACAACAAGCAAACGAATACAAGCAACAGCTTTAGACCAACAAAAAAGTAATAAAAATACTAATACAACAACAGCAACTACTATTTTTAGTAGTAGTAAAAGTAGTAGCTGTTGTTTGCAAAAAGTACTTACTGGCCATAGTACTTATAGCAAAAAATTATACATACAATAACAATACAGAATAAACAGAAATTTTAGCGAAAAAATACACATACAAACACTCAAACTCACTCTACTTTATAGATTTGTACACACACACATGTGTACATATACTATGATTATAAGCCAAAAACTACAAAAACAAAAATATTGTTGAAAGTTAAACTACTAACACTTTTACGACCGCAACAAATGCTAAATTACTTCACATATACATTCCCATACCACATACGTACATATGTATGCATGAGTTGTTTGTTACATTATGTATATTTGCCTATGTTTATATAAGGCACATTTACAACTATAACCAACAAAACCATCCATCCATCCCAAACTCCTCCACTGCTGTAACAACTATTCATATGTATTGTAGTGAAAGTACTATTGCAACTGTTTCTCTTTGTTTTGTGTCAGCTAATATTAAAAAGTTTTGTTGATTCATGTTTCTGTTGTTGTTTTTGTTTTAGTGTTTTGTTGCTACTGTTATTACTACTGTCCGACTAAATGTTACTTTATATGTTACACTATTTCCAATATTGTTGTTTTTATATTAAATATAACATTTTATAGCAATTTAATTAGAGAAAAGTGTGGAAAAATATTAAGGAAACGAAAAAGAAAAGTTATTTCCTTCTTAAGTTATAAAATTTATAGAAACTATGTAAAACTGTAATAAGTTTTGACATGTATGTTAAAACTGAAAAACTTACTTGATATCGCAATTTTATAAGATTTGAAATGTGTTTGCATACAAATATCTTAAAAAATCTTAAAGTATAATATCGTTCCCATGACAATTAAATGGACTTAAAGACTGGCAAGGTCAGACAAAGTGTTCCAGCATTATACTACGCTTGGGCTCATTCATTCGGTGAAGGCCTGTTGTGTTTCTTGATAAAAAATTCTTTATTAAATAAAAGCTTTTTCAAACGAAACAGCTTTTTCATAAAAACTATAATTAATATTTTGCATTTTACTATTCTAACGTTATGACAATGAATACTAGGAAACTTGTTATCCTATCTACGTATATTTTTGCTCAACATAAGACTTTTATCAATAATGTACCCACGTGTGCTCGATTGACCAGTGGACTTCGCAACAAAGAGAATACATTCTTCAACTGCAGAGGTATTCCCTGGCAATTTTGGTGTAAGAGAATTGTGACTTCAAACACTACTCCCATTAACTTTTACCTAGATTAAGCTTTTTTTTACAAAAATTAAGCTTTTTTAGCAAAAATATACTTTTTACCAAAAAAGTGTTTGTAAACAAATAAAACAAAAACTTTTCCTTTTTTAACAAAAAGAAGATTTTAGAAAATAAGCTTTTTAATAAAAAGAAGCTATTTACAAAGCTAAGCTTTTCAACAAAAAGGAACTTTTTAGCAAAAAAAAATTTAGCAAAAGGCTTTTTACAAAAACTAAGTTTTTTAATAAAAAGAAGCTTTTTGACAATAAAAAGCTTTTTACAAAAACAAAGCATTCTGACAAAAATAAGTTTTTTTTTTCAAAGAATTAAGCTTTTAACAAAAACAAGCTTTTTACAAGAATTAAGATTTTTTAACAAAAATAAACCTTTTAGCAAGAAGTAGCTTTTTATAAAAATTAAGCTTTTGACAAAAATAAATTGTTTTACAAAAAATAAGTTACGAATAAAACATTTTTTTACAAAAGGAAAATATATATTTTAAAATAAGCTTTTCTTAAAAAAAAACTAAAAAAAAAATCTCTTTTACCTATAAAGATTTTTCCTGATAAATATTTCCCACTAAATCTTTAAAAAAAACTTATTTACATAAAGAAACTTTCTTACAAAAATAATCTGTTTTAAAGGAATCATATATTTTAAAATATGCTTTTCATAAAAAATTACAAAAAAATCTATTTTACAAAAAAAGCTTTTTCCAAATATAAAATTTCTCATTAAAAGATATTTTCCTTAAAAAAAAAACTTATTTACAGAAAGATAATCTGTTTCAAAGAAAGCTTGCTTTACGAAAAGAGTTTTCATAAAAATTTTTCGAAAATACAAAACTAAATTTAGAATATTGTTTCTTAATAAAAAAACACAATTTTGACTAAAAGAGCTTTTTTACAAAAAGAGCTTGTTTACTTTAAAAAACCAAAGTTTTTTTAGAAAAATTTTAAAATAAGCTTTAAAGAAAACAAAATAAAAAGACTACAAAAAACAGTTTTTTTTTTTTTTTTGGTAGAAACTCTATTCTTCAAAAGCTACCTTGATTAACATTTTATAAAATTATAATCATAAGACTTCTTAACCAAAAACAAATATTACGTAATATTTCGCAATTGAAATATAATTATAACAAAATAAATATCACAATTTAAGATTTACATTTTATAATAGAATTCTTTAGAAAATTCTTGTTTCTCGGTAAATGAAAACAATATTATTTTTTCAAACTAAAAACCAAATCCTGCAAAAATCTAAAAAACAAAAACAATAATTAATGACAGGAAAAGCCCCACAATTAAATAGATAACA
>NC_060952.1:87796067-87798028 GCF_022045245.1 Lucilia cuprina | reverse complement strand
AGTTCAGTTCTAGTTCAGTTCTAGTTCAGTTCTAGTTCAGTTCTAGTTCAGTTCTAGTTCAGTTCTAGTTCAGTTCTAGTTCAGTTCTAGTTCAGTTTTTAGTTCAGTAGTTATTTTCAAGAAATTATAATTTATTTTACTATATAAATTCGTTTAGTAAATATTTTTGTTTAGACTTCATCAATTTATTAGTTTCTAACTAGTCTTGTGCTTTCTAACTCCAATAAAATTGAGTTTAGTTTCAACTTTAGAAAAATATTATTTTCTCCATTTTCTGTTTCATTCTACCAAACGTAAATTAAATTTATTTTTTTGTAGATGTATATTTTATATCTTCTATAATGCTTCCATGGCGTTTATTGAATTTAGTAAAAGAAATTTAAAAAAAAAAAAATTTGATACTTAAAGACAAACACAGTTTCATACTAAGACAAATCTTTGTTAAAATTCTTCTTTAAGTTTTATCATTTAGGTTTAGTATAGTTCTTTTAATTTTTTTCATTTTATTTTTCTCAACGAAACAATTTTGTAGTCTTTCTCTTGAGCTGTTCCTTGAACTGCTGCGGCCATTGTGGAAAAATAATACGAAAAATCCTTTATTTTGTTTTGACATTTTTCAAACTCTTCTTGTCAATAACTGTGCAATAGCCGTAAAGTTTTCCATTTATTTTTTTTTGTTAACTTTATTTCTTGTGTGCTGACGTGGTGTGAATAATTTTTTTTCTAGTTTTTTATGTAAAAAATAGAAAATTAAATAGCATACTGAACTAAAATATCTTAGAAAATTCTTTTTCATTATAAAGAATTCCTCATAGTATTTTAAAGCAGTTTATAAGGTCAACATGAAGGCATCTTTGGAATAATGAAATATTTAGCACAGATAATTATAGTGTTCGAATATTTATAGAATTTAAATTAAAAAATTTTATAAAATATATAAAAATTATAATTTTTAAATAAAATAAATATATAAATATTTATAATTCTACAATTGATTTGTTTTTAATTTGTTTATAGATAAACCCATTTGTCGTCCCGATCAAAAGAAAATCTATGGTGTGGCTCGCAATGAGGCGGCAGAAATTCTATGTGAAGTGGATGCCTTTCCTCCTCCCGAAAATTTTAAATGGTCATTTAATAATACAGCCGAAACATTTGACATGCCACAAAGTGGTTTTCGAGCACATTCAGCACAAGGCTCAACATTGACATACACCCCGGTCAAGGTATGTATTATAATAATAAAAAAAACGAAACACAAACAATTTATATACTAAAAGAACAAAGAATGAAATCAAACAAATAAATTATGAATTTCAAACTAGGGGCATGATTATAGTAATTAGAGCAAACGAACAAAAGAGACACAAGTATACCAAATATAAACTTATAAATATATATTTTTGTTTTATTACAAATAACTGTTATTAATATCAAAGACCAGAAAATAAGCAGAATTTTTTCTAAATAATTTACAAGGATAAAATGTCAAGGACAATTTTAAGCAGAAAAAGGAATTAAAAACCAAAATGATAATTTTCGTTCAAATGTAGCAAGTTAAAGCCATCAAATGATTGCGGCCTACGAATATAGTATTTCTATATTGTCCTTTAGTTGATATATTTGAAAGGTCATTCGATTAGCATTTGTTGTGGGTGAAAAAGTGCTAGAAATTATACATATCTAATTATAACTTCACGCAATTTGTTGGCACTTTCAAATGGCATTAAGTTTGTTAATAAAATATTAAAAAGAGTAAATTGTAATTAATAATTAAAAATAAATTTACAAACATTTAAGCACATGTTGCTGATTTTTAGCACATGGCTTTTAAAAAACTTGAAGAGAACTTAAACAGAACAAGAACAGAACTATAACAGAACTAGAACAGAACTAGAACAGAACTAGAACAGAACTAGAACAGAACTAGAACAGAACTAGAACAGAACTAGAACAGAACT
>NC_060952.1:87789372-87795967 GCF_022045245.1 Lucilia cuprina | reverse complement strand
AGAACTGAACTAGAACTGAACTAGAACTGAACTAGAACTGAACTAGAACTGAACTAGAACTGAACTAGTACTGAACTAGAACTGAACTAGAACTGAACTAGAACCGAAGTGAAGAACTAGAACAGAAGTAGAGCTGAACTAGAACTGAACCAGAACTGCAGTAGAACTCTACTAAACTACTTAATGAACTATAATTAAAACTAAACCAGTTCTGAACTGGAAATTTAATATCTAATCTAAGTAAGGAAAATGTGAATTTGCAAATCTGAGTACAAATGTCTGATTTAATGCAACTTTTTGAACAGTTTAAATTTACCACCCACAGATTGCTTGTTAAAATTACTGAAAACTAACAACAACAATACCCAGTCACACCAGCAAAAACTACATTTAATTTTCTAACAAACTAAGTAGTTCATTAAGGAATTAGATGACAATGTTTGGATTATTATTTCTTTTTTTTTACTCCTGTTGTACACTTTTTTGTTTAGGCATATAGCTTAAACGAAGAGGATGGCGTTGTTATTGTTAGTATATATTCCGTTGCAGCTGATAAAGAAGGAATCAGCGAATAAGTGAACAACTGAATGCTCTAAGCTAAAGATGCCATTGTTAGTGTTTTTGTGCTAATGTCAATTGTTGGGTTTTAAGTTGATGCGATGTACTGGTTGTTGGTTACTGCTGTTGTAAAGAAGATATGTACATTCAAATCCGTGCAAGGTAGATATTGCAGTTGAAAAACTGCAGCTGGAGGTGTAGAATGACTTTTTTTACTGCTTAATTACAACTACCAATATTTGGTTTATCGGTTAATGCTGTTGTTTATAAGAATAGCATTAGAGTTTTATCAAACAACTGAAATAATAAAATACTATAATAACAAAAAAAAAAAAATATATATTAATATAAAAAGGATCATATTTGAAACTATTTTCTTTAAATGCAAATTAAGAATTAAAAAAAAATCAATTTTATGGGATTCATAATTTTTATTTTCATTCTCTTGAAATTAAGCAAAAATTAAAATATGCTAAAGTATACAGTACCAAAAGCCTGCATTCATTACAATAGCGACAAGTATGCTAAAATAACAACGACAACATAAACAACAATATGCTGCCACTTGTATATTTACAATGCTTTTGCTATTGTTGATGCTGTTCAACATTTAAAACAAATGTTGGCTTGAAACTTAAAATAAAAAACTAAACTACTTTTTATGCACAAAAGAATGAAAAACAAACATTTTATTTTATGAGCACTTAATAATAAAAAATAGTCAAACTCTTAACATACATACAAATATTTAAATTAAGAATTTTGCTTAGTAGGCCAAGATCAACGTAACATTTTTTAAGGCAAAATAACGATTTTTTTTGCAAAATTATGTATTGAAAAAAAAAATAATAAAAATAAAAATAAAGATAATAATATCTGTGTTACAAAGACGTTTTACCAAGACATTACTAGTTCAATTCTAGCTTATTTATTGTAAAGTTCTAGTTCAGTTCTAGTGCAGTTCTAGTTCAGTTCTAGTTCAGTTCCAGATCAGTTCTAGTTCAGTTCTAGTTCAGTTCTAGTTCAGTTCTAGTTCAGTTCTAGTTCAGTTCTAGTTCAGTTCTAGTTCAGTTCTAGTTCAGTTCTAGTTCAGTTCTAGTTCAGTTCTAGTTCAGTTCTAGTTCAGTTCTAGTTCAGTTCTAGTTCAGTTCTAGTTCAGTTCTAGTTCAGTTCTAGTTCAGTTCTAGTTCAGTTCTATTCAGTTCTAGTTCTGTTCTTGTTTTGAAGAATTTTAGGTTTACAGCCCATGTTTTTCATTGAGCTTAGATATGGAACCTATTCAGTACTTACGCGTCTTTTGTGTATAGGGGCGAATACTTTATATTGGTAATTCAGGAATGATAATACGAATAGAGGCATATACACAGATAATTAAATTTTTATTTAATTTATATCTTATTTACTTATATATTTTGCATTGAGAAACGTCTAAATTTAAATTAAAGTAAATTTATAAGTAAACATATGTGATTAAATTGTTTTTTTTTTCTAGAATATCACATATGAGTTTATAGATATATAACAGATACATACTTGCTATTACAAAATATTGAATTTATTTTAAAATTTAAAGTTCAACACCTTTATTCATATACATATCACTCAGCTAAATATGCAACATAATATGTATTTATTTCAAGTGATTGTACATATGTATGTATATTTTTAATACAAACTTAAAGTTGTCTCTACAAAACAGAAAAAAATATTTTCAAAAAAACAAGAACTCTACGTACTTCAACTTGTTAAATTGCAGCTGAGTACATGTAAACATGTGACATAAATGCTACGTGTTGTAATGAATCTATCTGCAGATATTTTACTTTTGCATACTTACATATAACTACATATTGTTTTGTATGCAAAGTTATTACTTTAAATTCTCACATACATATAAGTATTTATATCGGCAACAACACCAATATTGTATGTTTATTCATAAAGACGTATTGTTTGGTGTGTCGTCTTTATTTGTAACAATGATTTTTATCTTCAAAATGTGTTGCTTTAACAGAGGAAATTTAAAAGGAAACAAAATATATAATACATTAAAGAATATTCATGTGCTTTGCAACACAAATGCAAAATGTGTATTTCTACTAAAGGCAGCAATAGTTAAGTAAAGATATACATATACATACATATGTATGCTATTCAAATAAATTACATTGTTGAAGCATTTTCTATTTAAGAAATATTCGTTTTTTTCTGGTAGACTTGTTATTGTTATAAATAAATGAAAGGGGGGCGATGAAGGAAAATGAAGTGTTGTTCAAACTTGATATTATTTTGTGTCTAAGAAAAGTTACACGAAATACAACCCAGCGAGTACATGTAAACATGAACATAATTAAAAAATAATTAGCATTTTTTACAAAAAGCTTTTGTCAGCAAGTAATACACTAGAAACATTCTCTAGAGAAAATGTCTTTGAACAGTTTGTATCATTAGGAAAGCTTTTCAATCTAAGTATTTGTAGGAAATAGCTATCACATTAAAACATTTTAATAAAAAGCTTTCACACTAAATTTTATTTTCAAATAAGCTTTCACAATATTTTTTTGTTAAAATTATTTAGAAATGTTTTCTCACAAATCTTATTTGACAAAAAAAAGCTTTCACAATTTTTTTCAAAAAGCTTTCATAATAAAAATGTTTTACAAAATGTTTTTACATTAAAAGCAATTTCTTAAATAGGTTTTAATTAATTGATTTTACGAAACGAAAAGCTTTCATATTAAATCTTATTTAAAAAAGCTTTTTTAATAAGCTTTTTTTATAATTATTTAGAAATTCTTTCTCAAAACAACTTTTCAACAAAAAGCTTTCATAAATTTTATTAAGAGCTATTATACTAAACTTTTTAAAAAAAAGCTCTTATACCAAACATGTTTTACAAAAAGCTTTCAAATTAAAAGCAATTTCAAATAAGTGATCTTACAAAAAAATCTTTTAAAGGCTTGGAAAGTTTTTTTTAAAGCTTTTCCCAAAAGAGCTTTAAATTAGAATACTTTTCAATAAGCTTTTTTTGTTCAAATTTTTTAGAAATTCTTTCTCACAAAAACTTTATAAAACTTTTTTTTTTAACAAACTATGGCATTTTAAGCTTTTCTCAAAAGAGCTTTAAATTAAAATACTTTTCAATAAGCTTTTTTGTTCAAATTATTTAGAAATTCTTACATAAACTTTTTAACAAAAAAGTTTCATAAATTTTATTAAGAGCTATTATACTAAAAAAAGCTTTTATACTAAAAATGTTTTATAAAACGCCTTCACAATAAAAGCAATTTCAAATAACTGATCTTACAAAAAATTCTTCTAAGGGCTTTAGAAAGCTTTTTTAGCAAACTATGGCTTTTCTCAAAAGTGCCTTGAATTAAAATACTTTAATAAAAGTGTTATCACATTTTTGCAAATTTAACTTTTAATTTAATCTTAAAAATAAACTTTTTCCAGAAAGAAACTCTGTTATATTATGAATTATGAATTTTGACTCTTTTCTATAACAAATTTTATTGGGTTATTTAAAATTTTTTTTTGTTAAAATTTCCTACTTCTCCTTCTCATTTGAATTACATTTATGTTCATTAGCGGAAATTAAAAAAAAATATATACATATATATAGTTCTTTGTTTAAGAATTTCCCTTAGCTTGCTAGTTCTCTCAGTGAACAATAAATACACATTGAATTTCTTCTTATAAAATAACTTAATTTAATTTAAATGTTTTATGCAAATTTTAAACTAATAATAAAACAAAACTCTACTTACACATCACTTTCAATTCAACCACATTACTGTCACCATCACCTTCCACATTTGAAGCTGTACAAGTATAATTGCCCGCCTGGTGGCGTGTTACACCCTGCAGTGCTAAATCACCACTACTAACAATAACACCTGCACGTTGATTATGCTGAATGATTTGATTCTGCAATGAGAAATAATGGTAGACAAGGTGAACAAGGTGTTAGAAATTAGTTATGTATGTTTAGAATTGTATACGCAAAATTGTACAATATGCAAATTAGAAAATGTTTATAGAATAAAATTTCATATGAAAATTTGGCTTGTAAATCTTAAATAAATAGTTATAAATAAGAACCTTAAAATTTATTTATTTTATTTTACTTAACTAAGTATTAAGCTAAATGCTGATGAGCAGATTTTCTTCGACCAAACTTTGTTTTAATATTAATATATAATTAAGAGTTTTGTTTTTATTTTAATTGCATGTCGAATTAAGTAAATAATGATATTAAAATAGAGTTTCTGTGTCAGTCACAGAGATAAATATCAAATCAAGTTTCTTTTTAGACAATTAATGTGATAAGCATTAATATTCTTGACATTGTTGGAAAAAACTTAATAGTTATTTTTTGTGTTTTTGAGAACAAAAAGTCAACTATTTGCTGTATAGCCTACTAATGACCTTTTGGTGTAACAATAATAAGCTTTAGAAATTAACCAAACATTTTTGTGGTCATTTAGTTGATGACCATAAATTTGTGATGACATTGCATGTGATAAAATAAATATGTTTTAAACATTCTAGCAACAAAAATATCACTCATACCACACATGAATCCTTAAGAAATAGTGTTAGGTCCTGCAGTTCTGTATGGGCTATTCGGTATTAATGATCTTAGTATAAAAAAATTATGGACTAGTTGGTAGAGTACTTAGTAGACATTGGTAAATTGATTGAAAGATCAGAAATATTATAGTTAATCGAACATAGATTAATAAATAAAACAGTCAAGTGAATATTTGACACACTGTTCAATAAAATAATCTATAAAATAGGTTACAGACTATTGAATATATTAGTAAATTTACTAATCTAAAAAATAAATTGAAAAACAATTTCATAGATTATTTCAAAAATTTGTCCATAAACTAATCTTTATACGATATAACAACCTAGTTAATTCTTACATAATGACAACCAATATATGATCTAAATTATAAAGACTATATTTTAAAATTGGGAATCATTCAACCTACACGAGACATCACTGGCCCCTTGTCCGACTACTGGGTTTCATATAAGATAAACACAAAATACAATAAACTAAAAAACAAAATTAATTAGTATAATAACTACAATGAAAAGACCAAAAAATTAAAAAGAATCATCGTGAATATAAAAAAGACAAAAATTAAACGCATAAGCAGAAGAAAAAGAACGGCACAGTGGGTATTATTTTACAAATCTTATCCTCTCTTAAAAGTATACTGAAATCTCAGTAATGAAACTACTCGCAGAGAAAAAAACGACATCTAAATTACTGGTTAAACAAATAAAAGTTAAACAAATCACACAAAAACTTCTTAAAAAAAAAAAAAAAAAAAAACAAAAATGCTAAAGACAATAACAAACTATAAATGAAAAACGTGCAAAAATCTTAACAAATGAGAGCAAGAAAAAAGACAAAGAAAAAAAATGCGGAAAATATATAAAAGTTATAATGAGTGAAATTTACTAATGACAATAATAATGATGATGACGAGCATAACATTGATAATGACAACGATGCTTATGATGAGTGTAGAATGTTGATAAAACACTGAAAAGTAACAAACATGACAGGAATAATAAATAAAACATTTGAGTTAAAAAAAGCAATGCTTAATGTTAAGAATTATAAAACACATGCTAAAGACAAACATTACAAATATGCAACGAGTTTCAAACAGAGTGGTAAAAAATAAGTTATACTACCGGCAATTTTAAAGCGATTTTTGAATGACTATTTTAAGCAAATCATTACTAAGTGTTACTCTACGTATGATTATTATTGAACTAGTCATGTTACTTATACGCTCTGATATACATACATATCGGTATATTTAAAAATGTGCACATAACTATCTAATTAACTAACAAACTAACTAGCTAACTAGCAAACTAGCAAACTAACTTACTTACTTACTAACTTACTAACTTACTAACTTACTAACTTACTAACTTACTAACTTACAAACTTACTAACTTACTAACTTACTAACTTACTAACTTACTAACTTACTAACTT
>NC_060952.1:87787549-87789272 GCF_022045245.1 Lucilia cuprina | reverse complement strand
GAACTAGAACTAAACTAGAACTGAACTAGAACTGAACTAGAACTGAACTAGAACTGAACTAGAACTGAACTAGAACTGAACTAGAACTGAACTAGAACTGAACAAAAAATAAACTAGAACTAGACTTTATCTAAACTGAAACAAAACTGGAACTGATCTAGATTTTAAGCTAATTAGTCATTTACCAATTTTACTGACTTAGATAAAAAATGATTTTTTTATTAAACAGTTAATTTTCTTCTTCAGTTTAAAATAAAATTTTCTTTTAAAAAATAGAACTTAATAATTTTAAAGTTTTTATAAAAATGTCATTCACTGTCACCTGTTATTTATTAACTTAAGACATATACGCTTCCAAAACAAGAAATCGAAAAGCTTAAAGTTATTTACATGTCTAAGACAGACATGTAGGAGTAACCAATTTGCAGTATGTATAGTAGACATTGTATACATATTTACTAATTCATACATGGTATATGTGTTTTTATTAAAATCCAAAAAATTAGAAAGGAAAATTGTTGTGTATGTAGTAATATGTATGTACTTTTTCCTAAAGTTTAACATAGCTAATGAGTATTTAACTACACAAACATTTTGTTTTGCTTTTTATCCTCTTACTCAGCTCTGAAATCCTGCTTCCTGTTAAGGTGGTTAGCAAGTTGGCTCATATTATAGACTCCTATTGTGAGGCTACCCCCACTACAATTTCTTGTTCCTCCTTCCATCAAAATAAAATGCTTCACGTTTGAGTCTCTGACCCCCGCCATACACCAATCTCAACATACTTGTTAGTTATCAAGCATGTTTGACATGTTTTGTTTTTATTTTCTTTTTTTGAGTTGTAATTTTTTTGTTGACTACAACTGTGTGTGGGTGTGAGTATGTGTGTTGTCGTATTTATATGGAAGGAGACTTAATAACAATAATATTCACGTCTGCTACACATGTTTCTATTTCGTTTCCCAGTTTTTTTCTCTGACTTCTTTTTCTGCTAAATTCACAAAGAAATTGTACAATGTTGATTGCTGGGGTTTGAGAGGTTTAATAACACAAGTGAATAGAAAACTAAGTAGTAGGAGACAAAAAAAGAAACAACTAAATGAAACAAATACAAATTGGGAAACAGCATGAAGTTAAACAGTCAAAGGAATAAACGAAATTCTAGTTAATTAGTGACTTATACTCACACACTATAATATGAATTTTTCAATCGTGGCTTTGTATGTCTAGTGAAAGCAAAGTTCTGCTTTTTTTTTCGCAAATTGTCTGCTGTAGTCACTGTGGTGAAAACATTTATTTTCAGTTTGCCGTTTGGTGTTTATTTGGTTTGATATTCTGTTATTTTTTTCATTTTTGGCAATTATGAGATTTTTTCATTATACGCTTTACTGCCGCAAAAAGCTAACTTGAAAGGAAAAAATAAATGAAAATGTCAAACGAAAAACATTGTCTGAAAGTTGTCGATTTACTGTCATTACTTAAAATAAAAACTAGTTTTGTGGCTGATTATCAGTAAGTGTGTCGTTTGAAAACAGTTGAAATAAAACATTTTTTAACAGGAAAAATTTTGTTTTAAAATTAATAAGATAGTAAGTTAGTGAGTTAGTAAGTTAGGAAGTTGGTAAGTTAGTAAGTTAGTAAATTAGTAAGTTAGTAAGTTAGTAAGTTAGTAAGTTAGTAAGTTAGTAAGTTAGTAAGTTAGTAAGTTAGTAAGTTAGTAAGT
>NC_060952.1:87781771-87787449 GCF_022045245.1 Lucilia cuprina | reverse complement strand
TCCTAAATTTTTTTCTGTTACCAGTAACCATGGCTTCTGTTTTTTTTTTAATTTTTTTGTACACTGGCTAGCTTAAGTTTTCTGGTAACGTACATCTCATTTCCGTTTAACGTTGGCATTACAGAAACAAAACAACAACAAGTCATAGAAAAAACTAAAATAGCAACTAACGACACAAATACTATCATAAAACATTAGCCAACCACTGACAAGGGATTAGATACAGAGCGAGATAGTGTTAATGTTGAATATAAATTTTAGGTTAAAATAACCTTGTTTCGTAAAATTGGGTTGAAGCTAAAAGACAGCAAGGTTTCGTACACAGTGGCTTTAAAAGGAATTAAAATTAAATGAAGTTAAAAAAAAATGTAAAATAAAAACACTTTTAAAATGTAAAAGTTTTCATTATAGATATTTCTTGCTAAATTTGTTAAAACTTTTCTAATAAAAATATTTTTTAAAATGTGAAAATAACAAACTTTTTCCTAATAACATTTACATAGAACTAAATTAATATTTATCAATTTCATTCATATTTAATTAAGGTAAAACATTTACATATTTCTTTTGCTTTACAATGCTAGACGCGTGTAAATTTTTACCAATTAACCAAAGTCAAGTGCTTAGCAAAACAATTAAATATTTTGTTGAATTACTTAGTCGTCATAGCTGTCTATGTTGTCTCCCTTTTGAACTTAAACTTATCCTGTTATTAACATTCATTTAACTTGTTAAATATTTCCTTTATTTAAATAATACAAAAACAACAAAACCCTTTCTACCTTATATAGTCCTTGTGTTATTATTTTTAGTTGTTATGTTATGGCTGACATTAATATTTTCCTTTTTATAACCGTAAAAATAAAAACATAAAATAAATTTACACTTGAAAACAAAACCGAAATTAAAGTGGTAAAATTTAACCGTTATGATACGGAAACACTTTAACCAACACACATACTTAAAGGCGACAGCCAAGTGTTTTTTCTCCCATTCATTTGGTGTACTATGCATGTACGTCAGTAATACGAGGGTTACTTAGAGAGTGGAATTGGTTGAAGTAAGTTTTTTGTTCATTATTTTCTGAATTTATTTAGGCATATATTTTGGAAAAGTTTTCATAAAAGTTTTCTTTATAATTTGGTTCTATTTAATACTATCTTAAGGATTATTTTCGAAAAGCCTTCTTAATATCTATTTGTAAAAAGGAACTTGCGTAAAGTTAGTTTTTATAAAAAGCTTCCTTTTTTAAGAAAAATAGCTTTCAAAGAAATTTTATAGTCTTAATAAAAACTTTCTTAACTTCCTTAATTTGAAAAGAAATTTCTTTAAAATATGTTTCTAAAAAGGCTTCTTTATATAAAAGAGCTTTCAAAGTGAACTTTATTGGTCATAAATGAAAATCTATTTATCATGAAGGATTTACGTGGAAAACTAATTAAAACGAAAAAGTTTTGCTGGCATTAAAAAGTGCTTTGGAAGCTCTCTTAAGTCGTCAAAAGTCTTGTAAAAAATATAATTATTTCTGATAATTAATTGTTTGTGCAAACAGAACTTTCATTAACTTTCTACTTAAAAGCTTTTGCTCGGTAAGAAGTAAATGAAAACGTTTTATTCAACTTTTTAGTGAAAAAGCTTTCTTTATTGTTTTTTTAACTTTTTTTCCACTTTTCTGAAAAACACTTTTAATTAAAAAAAGCTTTCCTAAGATTTTTTTTGAGAATGGTCCTAAAGCTTTTTGATAAAAAATTTTTGCAAAGATTTTTGCTAAAAAGCTTTCTTAAAGTTAAAAAGCTTTTGTTGTCGAAAAGAGGAAACCATATTTTATGCTATCTTCCTTATTTTTGTAAAAATATGATTTCCTTTTGTCTTATATTTCAAAAAAACACTAAAAAGCTTCAAAAATATCGATCTGTCTTAGTGAAAAAGCTTTTTTCATTTTTTCCTTTTTAATTAAAGAAAGCTTTCCTAAGATTTTTTGTGAAAGTGCTTTAATAAAGAGTATTTGTAAAGTTTTTTGCTTAAAAGCTTTCTCTCTTATTTTTGCAAAAAGATGATTTAGTCTTATATTAGTCTTATATTTCAAAAAATCTTTAAACAACTTAAAAAATATCGATCTGTCTTTGTAAAAAAAAAACTTTTTTCAACTTTTCCTTTTTAATTAAAAAAGCTTTCCTAAGATTTTTCGTAAACGTGGTTCAAAAGCTTTTTGATAAGAAGTTTTTGTAAAGCTTTTCGCTAAAAGGTATTCTTAAAGTCAAAAAAGTTATTTTATAAGAGGAAATCAGGCTTTATTTAATAAAAAGTCTTTGTAAAGTTTTCTGCTACAGAGCTTTCTTCCTTATTTTTGCAATAAGATGATTTTTTTCTTATATTTCAAAAATCATAAAAAAGCTTTTAACAATATCGTTCTGTCTATCTTTGGGTTTTTATTTACATATCAGCATAGCTAGTAACCCTCGTATTTTTAACCTTCACACGTACATATTACATAAATTGTTGGAATCTGTGTGTGTGTATCAGTGTATGTGTGTTAGTTTAGATATAAGTCTTCTTGTTTAAGTTACAATATTTTCTATTGAATTATTCATTAACATTGACAATTAACAAACGGAGCACGCAACTTAAATTAATAATTAGTTTTGATTAAAGTTGTCTTCACAAATATCAGCAAGATGGTACCTGCCTGCCTGCCTGCATGCCTGACTAGCAAAATATTTGTACATTTACTGTTACAACCATTTTTTATATATACATATGTGTGTGTTCATCAAGACAACATAATTGATACTTGAAAATGAAAGAACTCTGTAGAATGTATAGGTTTAACTGGATTTCCTTTTAGCTGTACGTATGTGTGTATTATGTTAAAGTTATTAAATGGCAAAGATAGAGGAGTAGAGACGAAGGACCCTCTATAAGTTTTAGTACTAAATAATGCAATAGTTTTCTTAAGGCAATAAAATTTCATATTAATGTTTGTATGTATGTTATAGTGTTGGATGAAAAAGGTAGACAAATTGTTTTGGGTGAATATAAAAGGTGTTAATGATGGCTTATAGGAGGGTTTAGAGTGTTGAGGAATTTTATGAAAAAAGTAACATAAATTAGTGGCAATTAATTAAGTTTGTTGTTTCTAGTTGTTCAAAATAGTAATGACAATTTTCTACAAAATTTCAATAATTTAAGAAAAATTTAACAAGTTTTACATGTTTAAATGAATAAATGCGTTTTAATTTTAATAGAAAATTGAAAAGACAACATTTTTTAGTTTTATTTTGTTGAAACTTCATAAAAATTGCTTCTTATGTAACCAAATACCTAGACTTTTTTTCCTTAATTAGCAAAACTGTCAAGTTATTTTTAAGCCTTTTATAAAAACTTTTTCTTAATAGATATTTTACTGTAAACCATCCCTCTGCTTTTAAATACAAAAACCCCCTTCTTTTCTCAAAAATTGATTAAAGTATTTCTAACTAATGAATATTAAAATTAACAATAACTGTTTGAATCATTATCATTTATCAAGGCTGTTAATGGTTAGATGTCATCATCCCCCATGTTTTCAACAACATCCTGTTCAATCAACCCCCTACCAAATAAAAATTCTTTTTTTCCTTAATTAATTTAATATGTATGTATATGTGTGTACAATTTGAATGAGTACTGAGGGTATGAGTGTTTGTGTATTAAATAAAACTACATTTCTATTGAACGGCAATTAAACACATACTTGAATATAAAATAATAAAAAGAAATAAAGTATTATTCTTTTTATTTTGTTTTTGTAGCAAAAACTTTTTTCATTTTTGTTTACATTTTAACAGTGAAATACACACACCCACAATTTTCACGCCACAACAAAACTCCCCCAGGACTTAAACCTATACTACCACACATACTTACACTTGCTTTCTCATATCTTCGTATACTCTTACTCAATTTAAATTAACTTTTTCTTTTAGTTTTTTTTTTTTTGTTTTGTGAGAAAAAATTTAAGTCAAAACACAAATGTGAAAACAGACATGCATAATTGAAATTTTGTTTTCATTTGTAAAGTCAATAAGGATTGAAGAAAGTATATATGTAGTTACTGTATGTGTGTTTATATGTGTGTGTATGTAGTAGAGAGAAGGAGCTTGTAAGGCAAAACATTGAGAAAAGAGTTAAAAAGAAAACAATAGGCAAAAATATTGTATGCGAGTAATTGTTCATACTGGTACTATTTTGCTTATTAGGGTTATAAACAAAATTAGTCCCTATCACTACGTGGTAGCCAGTAGCGTTCTTATAATGAAAACTTTTCTTCTTTTGGGCCTTCCGAAACTTTTCAAAGCAAATCGATTTTATAAAACCATTCACATTAGTACTACAAATTCGGGTACTAAATTAAGAAGGCGATTAAACTGTAGTGCATTTCCTTTCATATATCCTTGAGTATAAGTAAGGGTATGTGCTAAATTTCAATTTAATATCTTCAAAATTGGAAACTGTAGCGTGCGCGCACAAGTTTTACATAGACAGACAGACACACGCACAGACAAACAATTGTCAGTACTTTACGTGAACACATGTATTTTCATCTACTGGGTAGACAAAAGAACGGTCTAACACGTTCCCCTGAATTCTTCTATGAAGAACTCATGTAGCCGGTCCATTTACAAGCACTTTGATGAAGTAATATTTGATTTCGTTGTAGCCCCATTGCGGAGTGACAGACAGCATGGGCTCAAACCCAGTGCACACCTCGAAATGGACAATGTAATCACAGGTCTAAAGTGAATAGAAGGGGGTAACCCAAACATCATTTAAAATCAATCTTTCGGTAAATTACGTCGCAAGATGACCACCCTTATTAAAAAATGCATTATTTAAAATGTAATCTCCATTATCGTATGATCTATTCCAGTGGATTCCTTAACATCCTAAAGCTCGCACATCCACACTATTGTTATGGCACTGTTGTTTCGACAACAGCACCCAGAGATATATTTGGAAGCCGAGATAATGTAACAAAGAATATAGCAATGTCCAAAGTCAATTCAAACCCAATTATTGCCCTGACAAGTTGAGTGGACGGACCTCAACCATTAGTCGAATAGCATTTAGCAATATGAATCGTGTTGCGAAGGCAGCAGCACCAGAGAACTTCCCTGAAGAAAGAGGTATACTAAATCAGTACTAGTCTCCTAGAGGGCGGGGAGACATTTCTGATCGTTCACTAACTTACAGCCAATTAAATCAGGAATACAGCACAGGTTGCTCTTTTATATACCCAGCTATATCTGTTGGGATGGCAATAGCGCAGCATAAAGAATCCGGACATATATGGCATATAAACACACAGAGAGAGAGAGAGAGACGCCGACAGACAGACAAACATGCAGACAGGCATTCTGACAGAATGTCGACTTAGAAAGTGATTCTAATTCATTTTTTTAATGGGTGTTAAGAATATTAGTACAAACGCGTAAGACCCTCCCCACTATAGAGACGTAGGGTATAATAAATGAAAGTTATTACCCTATTGTAGATACTTTCATTTACTGTGAAAAACTATAACAATAAAAACTTGTTTTTATACCCTCCACCACCATCAGTGGTGATAGAGGGTATATATAACTTTGTCATTCCGTGTGTAACACCAAGAAATATTCATCTGAGACCCAACAAAGTAT
>NC_060952.1:87777302-87781671 GCF_022045245.1 Lucilia cuprina | reverse complement strand
AGTTCAGTTCTAGTTCAGTTCTAGTTCAGTTCTAGTTCAGTTCTAGTTCAGTTCTAGTTCAGTTCTAGTTCAGTTCTAGTTCAGTTCTAGTTCAGTTCTAGATTAATTTTCAGTTCAGTTTAATTTCAGTTCTAGATTAATTTTCATGTTTGAAAATATTTAGTGTACAGAATTAAATTTATACCAGTTTTTATTGAATTTTTTTCAAACAATCACATGAAAACTGACAATAAAAGCAAACAAACAATTTATGTAATTTCTATTAATTAAAATCATAAATTTCTAGGTCTTTATTACAATTTCCATACAAAATAAGTACATACCTATACCAAAATGTAAAGCATTATTTACTTTAAGGCTTGTGTTTTATTAATTATTATTTTTTCTCTTTTTATATAATAATTTAATTACATTTTCTATAGTTTTTTCATTTATTTCCTTTGCAATAAAAGAAATAAACATAAAATGTATGTTATTGATCCTTTTAAATTGTCGTATACATTTATTACATATCGAGAAAAGCTTAATTGAAATTTGCATAACAAGTTTTTATTTTATTTATTGGAAATTAAAAAAAAAAAAAATTGTTGCTACTTAAATATTGCATATATTTTGAGAGATGTATTTTACAAATACAATGATTTAATAAAAATTTTCAAGATAAATATAACAAAAGAAAATCTTAGCAGATTAAGGCATATACATAAATACATATTTATTGTTAAAATAATAAAAATTATGTTAGATTTTAATAGAAATTAGTACAATATCTAGGATTTTAAGGTTCAAAATACTTTTATTTTGATTTTTTTTAATATACATAAAAATAAAATAGATTGTAGTTGTGAATGATTTTTGTAACTCTCAAATAATATTTCATTGTAAAATATTTGAACTTTAACCCTGTTTTTTTTAAGCCAATTAATTTGATAACAATTTTATTTAAGAAGTAAATTGAAGAATTTCAAAAATATAAATTAGAAAAAAAAATATTGTTTTTGCTAAAATTTAATTTAAAATTTATATATTTTATTTTATACAAACAAACAAGCAATATATTACATCTTATGTATGATAGAAAAAAATTTAAGAAATAAAAGGTTGCATAGTACTTACATTATGTTTCCAAACAACTTTATAAGCTGCTGGATTTGCATGAACTTTACACTCGAAATACACATCATCACCTTCTTCAATATCTTCGGGGTTAAGATTGGAACCCAAATCTAATTGTAAGGTTGGTATAACTAAAATAACAATAATAAAAGACAGTAGACATGTGAGTTTGTATGCTATTATTTAGCTTAAAGAAGTTATTAATATAAACAAGAAAATTAATTAAAACAAAATATTCTTGTATTATAAGGACTAAAAAAGGCACACATTCATATATACATATAGATATCAAATCATACATACATACATATGCAAGATTTCTAACAATAATCTAGACCCAGCAGTTTAACAAGATATCCATGTATCTGTAACAAAGGGTTTTCTTTTCAATTGAATTGTTTAAGTCGAATTCTTAAAATTTTGGGGTCTATTAATACTTTACAACAGTGTAAACTTGGGTGCTTAATGGGGAAATCAATTTCAACCATTTTGTTCATTAATATTCCCATCAAAAGTAATCTTTTGTTAAGGTTAGTTGTCATTTATTTAAGTACTGTCAACTTTCCCATTAGCCATGTCCATAATTTTTGCAAACTGATTTCACACACATCTAGATCAAGTGATTTAGTTCATTGCTCTTGTTTACAGAACTGCCGGGAATAGCATGTGTAATTTTTTGGAGTACTGAAGTAACGTACAGATATACAATTTTGTCGATATGTTTTGTTTTATTAAAATTAAAATTGTAAGATTTTATGTTTGTAATATGTTATAGATTTTATTTGTTTCTATGTTTCTTTTCTCTATACTTTAGATATGTTATTTTTATATAATCGAGGATTTGAGAAAAAATTCTTAAAGCGGGTTTCTAAATTCAATTAAAATTTTTAAAATAAAACTGATTTGCCTTGCTAAAAAAAAGAAGGAAAACACAAATTTGTTCTTTAAGTTGAAAAAAAAAAACAATTGCGTTTTCAACAAACAAATGTACACTGAGACAAAAAAATCACCAACTTGTTTCTATGTTAGTTTTCCCTATACTTTAGATATATTATATTTTTCTAATCAAGGATTTGAGAAAGAAAATCCTTAAAGAGCGGTTTTACTTTTAATTGTAATGTTTAAAATAAAAATGATTCTCTTTGTTGGAAAAAAGAAGTTTAATCGAACGTTTCCTATAAATTGAATAAATAAATTGCATCTTCAACAAACAAGTGCATATTGAGCAGTTTGACGGGCATGTAGACTGACATAAAGACAAACGAAGAAATGGAGAAACAAACAGACTAACTGTCAGACAGAAGAACAGAAAGTAAGCCAAAAAAATAGGATTTCTTTGCTAGATAAAATATAATAATGTAGATAGAATGAATAAAAAATTTTTTCACAATCAGAGCAATGAGAAAGTCTGATACATAGATAAACAAACAGACGAAAATGCTTGCAGACAGGTGAACAAACAGAGAGAAAAGAAAATAATCAAGTAAATATTCGGAATGACAGATAGACAGAGATACAGATCCACAGACTGAGAGGCAGACAGACAGACAGACAGACAGACAGACAGACAGACAGACAGACAGATAGACAGACAGACAGACAGACTGACAGACATACAGACAGACAGGGAATCAGACACACAGACGAACAGACAGAGACAAACAAACAGAGATATATAAATAGACAAAATAATATAAAAACGAACACATTCAGATAAATAAATATGATTGACTTAATTTTTAATGTTCGCCTTAATAAACAACAAAAAAATACATTTTATTGCTCAATAAACAGACAACAAATTTATTTCTATTATCAGCCTAAAAGTATGTGATTATGTAAATAAAATTACACAATTAAATACTTAATAAAGTGGAAAACAGCCTAATAGAAAAAAACACTTCAAACTAAAATAGATTAAAAAATAATTTAATATTGATTTTTTTCTATGCTCTCCCTTACTCTCACTCATTCTCTTACGCTTAATTACGGAACACAATTATCTATTAAATACAAATGGTGTATTAAATTTATTTACGATATTTCTGAAATATTCTTTAATTTAATAACAATAACAATTATTATTGTTTTTATAGTTAATGTTATTATAATAATTCTAATCTTTATGACTATAATCTCCATAATTATTTTTGTTATTCTTTTTTACACATTATTACAATATTAACCACTAAATATTTAGTAATACTTAAATAAATATAATATATGAATGTATTTGTAGGTATAACACCAAATACTAGTCGTTGTATTTTCTGTTGTTGGTGTTAGTTTCAAAGGAAGTAAAAGATAACAAATAAATATACTAAATCAGCTTAGAGAATATTAAAATAAACAAAAAGATTTTCCTGCTTATTACTATTGAGCTTTGAATATTATAGAACACTTTACTCCCTAGAGAAACTGTGCACAAATTATAATTAAAGATTTTTAATGTATCATTAAGGGCAAATAGTAGAAAAACAAAATAGAAATGTGAGCTAAAAGCAGTTAAATGTACAAAGTAGAAATAAACAAAAAGAAATATCTTGAGTGAATGTATGAATAAATTAAAGAAAGTGACACTAATAATCAGATAAACACAGATTAACCCTTTTCTATATAATATATATTTGTATGTAAGTTGATTTGACGGCGCGTGTTTCTACAGTATACATATTGTTTATAGCTCAACCAGATAATATATTGAAAGTAGTTTTATTTCATAAAGGATTGTTTAAAATGTGGAAAAAGGAAACATAACAAATACACAAAAGCAAATTGGAAAAGTAAGTTTAGTGCAGGGTAAACATATAAGGATTATATCCTAACAACTTCGCAAATTGGAATTGAGTTCCTTTAAAATGGTATTTTTTGAAACTAAAAAAAAACTTGATCGATATTCTACAATATTGACTTACATGCTGAGACGAAAAAAAAACAATCAGAGAAAAAATCGAACAGACAGAATATATACTAGACAGAAAAAACTAAATAAGTAAAGAAAGACAATGCGAAAAATACTGGTAAATGGAAGTCAGGCGAGTAAATGCAACGAAAATCGGACAGAATAGCACATACAAATAAGTAAAGAAGTAAAAAAGAACTGGACTAGAAGCTTACTGGAAATAGACTAGAACTAATTTTGAATAACTAAACTAGAACTGAACTAGAACTGAACTAGAATTGAACTAGAACTGAACTAGAACTGAACTAGAACTGAACTAGAACTGAACTAGAACTGAACTAGAACTGAACT
>NC_060952.1:87775349-87777202 GCF_022045245.1 Lucilia cuprina | reverse complement strand
AGTTCAGTTCTAGTTCAGTTCTAGTTCAGTTCTAGTTCAGTTCTAGTTCAGTTCTAGTTCAGTTCTAGTTCAGTTCTAGTTCAGTTCTACTTCAGTTCTAGGTCAGTTCTAGTTCAGTTCTAGTTCAGTTCTAGTTCAGTTCTAGTTCAGTTCTAGTTCAGTTCTAGTTCAGTTCTAATTCAGTTCCAGTTCAGTTCTAGTTTAGATCTAGGTATAACAGTTTCTAGATACAGTACAAATTGATATGTGATTAGTATATAAAAGGATTAATGTTATAAATATTTACTTCGTATATTTTTATGTGAAGTGTACAGACTAAGAAAAATTTTAGATGAATGGGTAATTTACGCAGAATTTGATTTGTTGTATTTCAGTAATTAATATAAATATAAATTTTGAAGTACAGTTATAAAATTTAATTTTAACTAAATGGTTCCATAAAAAATGTGTTTAAAATTTCAATCTTCAACACATTATT
Source organism: Lucilia cuprina (assembly GCF_022045245.1). NCBI lineage: Eukaryota > Metazoa > Arthropoda > Insecta > Diptera > Calliphoridae > Lucilia > Lucilia cuprina. The sequence continues at coordinate 87,776,724 of NC_060952.1, read as the reverse complement.
TAATATATCTTTACAATTTTGACTATGTCAATCCTTTCGCCATAACCAATGCAAGGATATAGAGAAAAATTATTAGACGTATATTTTAAAAAATAACAATATCAACTGTTGCTACTAGTTCATATGTATGTATATGTGTCTCCAAAAACAGTTAAATTTTAAACATTTGTATGTGTTAAGACAAACACAAAAAAACTTTTAAAATATTATAACTTAATGCTGAAATGCATATGTTTAAGCCTGTATAAATATATGTATATGCGTCTATATGTTCCTAAGAATATAGCCCATTTTTTATCAATATGTCTACATTTTCTTAAGTGCGTCGTTCTTGTCCTCTCGATCCATAAAATGCCTTTCCTACTCACAGTTTTTCACTTAAGTATTAGTGAAAAAAGATAACATTTTCAATTTCCACGCTTATTTACATAAAAATGGCGTGTTTGCAAAAGACAGTTTTGTGAAAAAGAAACCGAAAAAAAGAATTTAAAATAAGTTTATGTTATTACCCCCTCAAAGAAATCTAAAAAGAGCGAACAAAATTGTTATCATAAGCAAATTGAAAATATATATTTTTTTCTTGTTTACCAAAAAACTTATTTCCTAAAAAGCAAGTTTGTAAAGGCGTGTCATAACAGCAATGGACCCTTGTCTCCTTAACATTATTTAACCAGAAAACAGCTACAAAAAATACATTGTTAAATATAGAAATTTATCTTCACATACAATATTCAATAAAGACATTGTTATTTTTTGTTACACAAACATATTTTGTTATAGATACAAATGTATCTGTTTATTTTTTAAGTAAACTAGTAAAAATATCTATAAAATTTTATATTCATGTATTCCTCTTTTTAACTATATATTTTGCTAAGATAAAACAAGAACTTAAAAACAATTTAGAATATGTTACAAATTTTGTGGTTTCTTGTGTAGTTTTTTTCTATATTATCTATATATATAAAGTTTATAAAATTTTAATTAGATAGATTAATTTAAGAAAATAGTTTAATTTAAAGAACTTTCTAAATTCCATCTCAATAAAACTAAAATGTTTATTAAGTAACTTCACAAAAGAGTTTGTTATTTCCAGTTGAGTGCATTCTTAAAAGAAAAATTATTATGTTATTTTTGTGAAAATACTAATTCTGAACTAAATGAACTGTATAAATATTACTGTAATACTTTTTATACATGAATAAAAATATTAAGTTGAGTTCTAGTTCAGTACTAATTCAGTTCTGGTCTAGATCTAGTTCAGATCTAGTTCTAGTTTAGTTCTGGTTCAGTTCTAGTTCAGTTCTAGTTCAGTTCTACTTCAGTTCTAGTTCAGTTCTAGTTCAGTTCTAGTTCAGTTCTAGTTCAGTTCTAG
>NC_060952.1:87749544-87775249 GCF_022045245.1 Lucilia cuprina | reverse complement strand
AACTAGAACTGAACTAGAACTGAACTAGAACTGAACTAGAACTGAACTAGAACTGAACTAGAACTGAACTAGAACTGAACTAAAACTGAACTAGAACTGAATTAGAACAGAACTAGAATTTAACTAGAACTGAACTAGAACTGATCTTATCTTTGTATAGGCCAACAACATAAATCAGCTTCGTTTAAATTTGTTTTATATCCCTTTTATTATGAAACATACTGTAGAAAAAACCTTCATCAATATCATATCTTATTAATTCACATAAAAATGTGCGAAGCTTAAGCTAAAACTCCATTTTAATAACTTTTCACTTTAAATTAAATCTTCACTTTTTAACACATTACCAACACTAAGCTCTTAAGAGCGGCAAATTTCATGTATATTGTTATTTTTACTTTTCCTTAGTTCGTTTAACCAACAATACAGTTTTTTTTTAATTTTAAAAATATATACAGTAATATAAATATCCAAAGTGCTTTCAAAACCCAGCCAATGTTCATCCCTTTTTTTGTTACTGAAACTGGCTTTTACTTGCAGTATCACTGGTATTTGGCTTTAGTTTAATAAGCTCAAAATAACAAGAGTAGAAGAAAGAAAGAAAAAAAGGAACATAACAACAAAAAAATGTCTAACAAAATTACTTCTGTTTTTGACCACAGGATTTAAAAAGACTTTACCCTTGAATTTACTGTTACCAGTTAAAACAGCTCTTTCTGCGTCTAAGAACCATCTATGAAAGTTGTGAACACTGTTCCTTTATATATATGTATGTATATTTAGTAACACCCTTCATTTTCAATTTATATGTTTATAAACCAACAAAAGCCCATTAAAAACATCAACCAATGTGCACAAGGATACCAGTCTTTATTATACACACAAGGACACCCACATATTTGGTGGCTATAATGGGACTAAATCATTACTTTGTTTTTTTGTATCATAAAATTTTGTCAAGGAAGTTAATACAAAGTATTAAAGCGGGGAATAACAAAAAAAAATGACATCTTTAAAAGGATTGCTGGGCTATAGACAAGATAAAAGTGACTGGAAAGAACTGAAATTTTATGGTGCTACTAAGAATGCAATAATTTTTGTTAAGAAGAATTTATTTTTTTTTACATATAAATTGCTGGAAATAGGGAGATACCAGGTGGTAGAATTTAATATAAGACCATATTGGATTGTAAAAAAGCGTTTGCTAAATACTTTCCCAGAGGCAAGGTTTACATCATATGGGTGCCAGGCCACTCCGAAGTAAGTAGTCGGCAACGAAAAGGCAAATGTAATAAGGAAGCGAGCTCAAGGCAAAGCTGAACTAAGAATAAGGCAGAGAGAATACCATAAGGTCTCTGTAGGGTAGGATCAAAAAGTTCATATGGGTGCCAGGCCACTCCGAAGTAGTCGGCAACGAAAAGGCAAATGTAATAAGGAAGCGAGCTCAAGGCAAAGCTGAACTAAGAATAAGGCAGAGAGATTTCCATAAGGTCTCTGTAGGGTAGGATCAAAAAGTTCTTATGCGTGACACTAATGAAAGTAAAGGCGAAAATTTTTTTCAAAATGAGCAAGTCTGATATTAGTATTCTATTGCGAGCATATCTATGCAAAATTAGACATGCTGATAAAGACGAATGTAAAGCATGTAGAGAGGATAGTAAAACTCTCGAGTCACTGCCAGACAATCGTCAAAGTTAGATCCAAGTATCTTTGTATTGATGTTATTTCAGAAATAACATTTCTGACCAAATCAGTTTGGAGATTTTTAGGAACTACGTTCAAGAAACTAAGTTTCTAAACATTGAAAAATAATACTTTCAGTGCACATTTTTCTCATATTATGGAGCTCAGTACAGGCGAGATGGATACCTAGGTTTATTTCTTCGTATTTAATTCAGTATTTATTCTTCTAACAACCTAACCTAACTTAGTCCTTATAAAGGCGCATTTTAAAAAAACTTATCTTATTTTATCATTGCCTATTATAGAGTGCTAATGCTATAAAAATTAATGCTTGTCTAAACCACTATTTTCTCCCCAAAAAAAGAAAGAAAATATTTAATAAATACTTTAGCAGAGAAACCAAATAAATGTTAAAAGGTTATAAAGCAAACTTTTGTTACAGACAAAACCGTAAAAGTTATACAAAAACTTTTTCCCCACCAAGCAACAAATATTTGTAATAATAAACTTTTATTTAGCAATAATGAGGTTAAAATAATGTTAAATTGTTGTATATGAATAATAGCAGAACAAAAACTACACACCTACAAACAACAATAAATACAACATTGTTGTCCACAATAAAAACAATAACTATTAGTAAAGGTAAAAGGTTATTTAAAGAATCAAATTTCCTAAAAACGAAATACTTTTGTATATAAAAAAAATAAATTAATCTAAAATCTATTGAAGTTTAGATTACAAATACATTGTTTTATTATACAATTTTGTTATAAATACGATTTTAGAGCATTAGACAGACTTATATTAGTAATTTGTCAACCCTTGTATTAAATTGTTGCTTTGTTAGAGTTTTATTTGATTTAGTTTTTTTTTTTTTTTTTAATTTAATTATAGACAAATATTTGAAATTTCTCTTGAAAACGTAAAAGAATGTTTGCAAATGAAAACCACCCCTATTTAGAGTGAAGGGATAAAAGGAAATACTTTTTACATTGATTTGTTCCTTTAAAAAATTTGCATAATTTAAAATTCTATATAATACTTTAGTCATTTATATTTATTTGGTTTTTTTTAAGGAAATTAAAATTGTAAGTTGATATTTGTCTTTGTTGTTTTATCATTGGTTTTTATCATTTAATTTTAAGGAAATTTAATCAAATTCAATTATATTATAAACCTTTTAACTCCAAAACTTTTCCAAACTTCACATATCCCTCAAACTACACATTAACTCTTATCTAAAGACATAAACAAAAAAATATTAAAATATACTTACAAAATACATTCAATTTCATGGCTGTTTCCCGTATACCATTTCTCACTAGTTCATTAGTGGCTCGACAGGACAAAGCCTTGCCATGATCCTCTCGTGTGGGTGTTATTGTCAGTACTGAGGTGCTAACATTGCCATCTTCTGAAACCTAAAATAAATAAAATAAAACCAAAAAAGTTAATAAAAAATTCACAAAATTTAATGTAATCTTAAAATCATCAACAAATTGCCTCAATAACTTACCTTTTGACTATGACCATTTAACTCTACATTACCCATCCACCAGGTAATTTTAGCCGGCGGTCTAGAGCCAATAGCTTGACATTCAATTTCATATTTACGATCTGCTGACATGGGTTGATTGTTAAATGAGATTTCCACTAATAAAGGACGCACTAAAAAAACCAAAGTAAAAAATCATGTATAAATCACATTAAATTCTTATTTATACAAATATTTATAAAATATTAAAAAGTGAACATAACTATGTATTTGTTTTTAGCTTTAATAATTATAATTATTATTTCTCTTTTAAATTCCATTAAAATAGATAGGTCTGCTTTAAATGTACATTAATTATTAAAACAAATTGTTTTTAATATATATAAACCGCAACAAATACATTTTTATTACTTCAAGTGTTTTTTAATAAGCTTATTAAAACTTTGTTAAAAAAATATTGAGAAAAAATATAACCTACAAATCATATGCTAAATACCAACAAAAACTATGTTAAAAAAATTAAAAATATATGTATGTCATTGCACACCTTTTATTGTTTAATCAATTTAATTAATTGCAAAGTGAAAAAATTTCGATAGTATTAACGTGTTGTATTTGTTATACATATTCAAAAACACCAGTAGACTTTTGGAAATTGGAAAACCTATTTAATCTTTAAATAAAATTTCTGAAATTTCTCAACTAGAACTGAACTGAACTAAAACTGAACTAGAACAGAACTAGAACTGAACTAGAACTGAACTAGAACTGAACTAGAACTGAACTAGAACTGAACTAGAACTGAACTAGAACTGAACTAGAACTGAACTAGAACTGAACTAGAACTGAACTAGAACTGAACTAGAACTGAACTAGAACTGAACTAGAACTAAACTAGAACTGAACTAGAACTGAACTAGAACTAAACTAGAACTGAACTAGAACTAAACGGAAACTTTACTAGAACCTATTTTAAATGTTCACCCTAAGCAAATGTTAATTTTAATCTTGTATTGTACATATATATTTTTTGCACCTTTTCACATTAAAATTATGTATTTTTTCAATAAACCACATTGAATTTCATTTTATATATTTTATAATTTTTTACAATAGTTTTAGCTGCAACCACAATTTCTCTTTATTTTTTTTAAATATTACTTTTTTCAATATTTTTTTTTTTACTTTTGTAAATTTATTTGATACAATGTTTTAAATATTTAATTTGTTATTACAAATATTTTAATTATGATTTTAATTTCATATTAGGGAAATAGACTTAGATGCTAAATATGTTATTTAAGATTTTCACAGTTTTTTTGGTTTAAAAGTAGAATTTTTATTGAAAAAAAAAAAATAACATTTGTTAAGGGAGCTATAAAATTTTGCAATAAGTCTGTTAATTTTTATTTTTTTCTGCGTGCTACTGCCAAGTGTAAACAAAATTCATAGACTTAAAATAATTTGCTTTTGCAACAATTATATTCATGTATGAATGTATGTGTTCGTAATTGCATTTTATTTAAATAGATAATTTGTAATGTTTTCAGGATTATATACTGTCATTTAAATGTTCAATTAATTATGTATTTAAATAAATTTAAAACTCTCTGCATACATACATATAGATATATACATATGTATATAGACATGCATATAATATTAATATTCAAATAGTTAAGTTTATAACAAAACATTTTATAATAATAGAATTATAATTAAAAATAAAATCACAAAAAATATAAAAAAAGCAAATTGAAAAGATTTTTAATGAAATAAATTCTGACTGGTTATTAGGCACTAGCGGTAAAGTGGTTAGTTGAATTGGTTGCATTAAATTAGACACAATTTTAATCTAATTTATGGTGTTATGGGGAATTAAAAGGAATTTTTTTCTAAATAAATTTTAAACAAAAAAATATGTATGTTATTGTATAATTTAAAGTTATAAATAGAAAAATTTTAAATATTTTGTTTTTTTTTTTGCAGTTATGTTGAAAATGATTATATAAGTTTATAATTTCAATTATATTAAAATTGTTACCTAAATTTTTTTATATTTAATGATAAAAATAACAACTGCCAAGTAAATAGTTAACATTTTTTTTATTATTATTGTTAACGAAGTTATTAGTTTGTATCACAAAATTTTATTTTAAATAATAAGCAAACATTTTAGCCTGTTTTTGTTAATATAAATAATTAGAAAAATATCAGCAAATAATGCCATAATAAATTCCAATATATTCGAAAACATGTACAAGGATACATGTATTTTAATGTATATTCAAAAAATTTTTTAACATTTTTATTGCAACAGAATATTAGGCTTATGTTTAGCAGTCATATTTTCATAATGAATATTTTCATTCAAAATTTACTCTAATAATTATAATGCTTTTGATCAATGCAATTATTATAATGTTGTAGAGTTTTTCAACATTTAAAGGTAAATTTTATATGTCTGTATGTATTTTTATATAGTTTATAGTTTATTATTCATGAAGCCTACTTTTATTGATTTATTTTATTTATTTTCAATGCCACATTGAAAAATTTTTCAGTTTCTAAACCAAAAATTAAACTGTTTCATTAGTTGTGCTTATGAATAGTTTTACGAAATATACTGCCTCATTTTATATTTTAAAAAAATAACATTTTTCGAATTTATTTATTGTTTTCAATAGAAAACTAGAAAATACTTGTTCGTTCACATTTAGAGGAACAGGCTTATAATTAGTTTTTCTATGAATAAATATTTTCGTATTCTATATTAGAAAATTTTTTGATGTTATTTATGTAATAGACAACATTCGAAATATTATGATAGTTTACCACATATGAATGTAAAGTCAGGCATTGCCAATCATATGATACTCTATACCAATGAGTATGATAGAATAATGTAAATTGATTTGTTTAATAGTTAATAAACAATTTAATTAGATTTTTACTTGAACACCGGAATATTTTTTGACTGTAGAATTTCATCGTGAAGATAATTTTCTTTTAAAATATTTTCTGAAGGAGAACTTGGCTGGAGCTAAATAAGGCCTAATCTTTACAGTAATCAGAAGTTTACTTTGAACTTCTAAAAAATTAGGTTTTGTCGACTATTATTTAAATTATTTTAACATAATTATGAGCTCAACAGTCCTATTCAGGGTCTACGGTTGTATGTGGGCTAGGCGAAATATTAGACAGATGTCAACCATTTTAAAAAGTGTTCATTCTCTAATGTGTCAAACTTTATCAAATTATAAAAAAAATTGCTTTTTATTAAACACACAGACTGACGTACGGATGGACGGACAGACGGACAGACGGACATATCTATATAAACCAAGAAAATGATTCTGAGACTATTGATATACTTTAAGGTGGGTGTAGGGCCAATATTTTAAAATTTTAATTTTTCTTTAAACGTTTTCATTCTTTAATGTACCAAACTTTAACAAATTATCTTAAAAATTGCGAAATGTTTCAAGCTTCACATGAACACATAGACAGACGCAAGGATGGACGGACAGACTGACAGACGGACATAACTATATAAACCACGATTGGTATACTTTAAGACGGGTATAGGACCAATATTTTAAAATATAAATTTTTCTATAAACCGTTTAACAAACAATTATCAGTAAAAAGGGGATATAAATTAGTCCATAGTAAACTATTTCTTGGACAATGAAAAACTAAAACAAAAAAAAAAAAAAAAAGAAACACTTATCAGCAGATTAGACAATGGATTAAACAAAAGTAGTCAAGTTAATAAAATACTGTAGTGAGAAGTTTTACATATGAAATAGTTCATAGAGAGTCCATATATGATCATGAGTTCGCAGAATAGTCAATTCCGAAGTCAATAAATAGATCAAGTCAATAGCCCAGCACAAGGACTAGTGAATATAATATTTTACAGATTAGTAAATAGTTTATTAAATTATTCATGCACTAACCCACTGGCTAGTCAATAGGATAGAAGTAAATGTCAAGGACATAGACATACCGATGAACTAGTACTTATACTATTCAATACAACTCTTTATAGTCAAGACTGCAAAAAATAACAAATCTTTATAGACTTGTCAAGACTCCATGCAGTAGTCCATTTTCTAGCTCATAAACTATTCTACTTGATTATACAGACTCTAATTCACCAGACTAATTAATAAACTGGAATAGATAAACAACACCTTGTAAAAATTTTTTAAAAAAGCGTACAAATATGGAAAAGTGGATATGCATGTGAAAATAGATTCCCCTTATAGCAATTCTGCGTATTCCGATTATTATAATCAGCTCTTATGACCATATAAAAGGACTTCAAAGTTTAAAGGACTTTCAATTTCAAACAAATATTTGAAATATTTATGTGTATGATGCTAATATTGGTATTAAATGGAAGCTGGGAATCTGTACATTCTATCTATATTATTAACTTAAATTTAAAAAGTTTTTTTGTGAAAAATTCTCTTTAAGATTTTCTTTACTTAAACCCTGATGAATTCTCAGCTTCATTCTATATTAATATAAATACCACCTTTTTTATATAAATTTAGAATTCAATCTTGTGAAATCGTATGGCTTTTAAATTTTAAAGTCTTTTTACAGGAGCATAAGAGCTGATTATGAATAACAGAGTACACAGAGTTAATACTAATGATCCACAGTTTCATCTGGGAAAATGACTGTTGCACGTTGTTGTAATCAATAGGAGGAAAATACTTTCTCATTCGTTAATATTCAATTCATAGGCTAACTTACAAAGTAGTCAATAGTATAGTCCATGGACCAGTCAGTTGACTATTCCATAGATTAGTCAAAAGGCAAGTTCGCGATATCATTAATAGACAAATACATTAAATTTTAAAATGTTTAATTATATCTTTTAAATAGACCTAAACTAATCGACATAATATTTCATAAAGTAATCAATAGAATAGTAAATGTTAATAAATTTCTTTTCAAATTAATTAAATTTTAGTAAAAATACTGGCCCATCGTAAAGTAAATACTTAGTTCATTAACTAACTCACAGACTAGTAAATTTTTTAGTATAAACTTAGAACCATTGACCATCAATGTAGTAATTCATAGACAAAACAATGGACTAAACTATTAATGCATAGAATAATCGATAGAATAGTTCATGTGAATAAATTTGATCTTAGATTTATTTAATTTTGTTTTTTCCTAATTGCCTCTCAAACTCATAAAAATATGTTTTTATTGAAATTCTATTAAATCTATCAAATACTTCCGCTGTATTGCCAAAAATAAAACTGTTTCATAAGGACTTATTATAGGTTTTATTTGAAATAAAATACATCATTTGTTAAATATAAAAACTTAAACAAATTATTGTGAATTTTGTTGTTAAAATAAATGCACAATAATTTACAGATAAAATTATTTTTTTTTTTTTTTCATGACGACATTTTAGCTGAAGCAGTTTTAAAAAAAATGCAATTGTCTCTACATCTGCTCCCATAAAATTAATATTATAAATGAATTCCTGAAACTAGTTAACCTTATTAAGAATATCTCAAAATTTGTTATACATTTAATTTTTCTTCGTTAGTTTTTAAAAAAAATATTGCTACTAGTGATATCAAATGTCATTAATATGTCAATTTTTAATAATTGCAAGGCAGCTAAAAAATTATGTTTTTTTTTTCTTTGCTCTACTTTGGTTTATGGCTTAAAGGCTTTACATTTAAAATTGTATTAAAAAAAATAATTTAAATATTAAATTGATGCTGTCATAGGATATATTAATTATTTAATTAGAAAAAATCAAAGAAAAAAATTTATAATAATAATATTTAGTTCACATGTTATAAATCAATTTTTAATTGAATAAGTCATTAATGTTAAAAACAATTAATTGAATTATTTTTTTATATATGTTTTTAGAAATTTATAAAATTATTATTATTGCGCTAAAAAAATAAACTTTTTTTGTTTTATGAAAATAAACTGCCTACTTTTAGTTGCCATACAAATTAAAATGTCAACTAGTTTTGCAAACAGTAGGCGTATGATGTATATTTAATTAGAAATTTAATTTAAATAACACTCATACGATATGGTGGTATTAACTATGAATGATTAATATAGTAGATCGTATATCCTACACCGCTATAGTGGGGAGAGTATTATGCGTTTAGCTGTTGTTTGTAACACCCAAAAATATTGGGTCTACACCTACCATAAAGTATAAAGTGTGTCTACGTAAAGATTGTGTGCACGCTACAGGTCGCAATTTTTAATATAATTTGATAAAATCAGGCACATACTCTTCTGCTGGTCTAATCGGTCTATTTTTTTTGACTAACCCCCCATACAACCGTACCCCCGAATAGGGATTTAAGGCTTATAATTACTTTAAATATTCTATAATATCAACAAAAATCGGCAAAATTTAGTATTATAAATAATTCTACATAAATAACTTTGAGGTAGACGTAAATTCTTCTAACAAAATTTTAAAGGAAAGGCCTATACTTACCCCTACCGCACTGCGAGATCTCTTTAAAAATCGCTTTTTTCAACAATAAGTAAATAACTAAAAATGGTAAATGTTTTATTATCTAAAAAATAATTCACATTTTTAACATACTAACTGGGGAAGATTGAGGATGTCATTGCGTCGGACATGCCCAACCATGCAATCATATTTGTTTTTAGTTTTATGTTAATCTTTGTATTGTTAATCTTTATATTAGACTTGATCTAAATACATTGATTTGTGTTGCATAAATCAACGACATAAATAAATCTAATCACAAAATTATTAATTAAGTAGTCATGATACAATTCCATAGAATTACCTGCATACTATTCATTATATTAGTTTAAAGTTAAGTCAATGGACTAGTCGATATACTTATCAAAATACTAGTTAATAAACTTATTCTAGAAACTAGTTAAAAGAATAATCAAGAGATTGAACTAGTAAACTATTTGAAATACTAGTTAGGAGACCTATTAGTTAATTAACTACTGAAAGACTAATTAATAGACTAAAAAATATACTAGTCAATATATTGAACAATAGACTATAGGAAAATGCTTTGTGAAACGAATAGCCAATAAACTGGCTAATCTGCTAGTCTTTAAGCTTGTCCATAAGTGAGTACGAAGCGAGTAAGTTTTATAGTTACTAGAATAGTCAATAGACTAGTCAACGGATCAGTGATCAGACTAGTTAGAATATGATTTATTTTACTAGTCAAGAGAATAACCAATCGATTGACAATACGCTAGCAAAACTTTACTATGCAGTAGTTAATAAAAAAGTCAATAAACTATTCAATACAAAAGTTAATGTGGAAGTCAATAGTCCAGGCTAATGATCACTAAACACCTACCTCCATATTCATAAATGCTTAATAATGCTTAATGGTTTATTATAGGAATTTTATGAATACGAGTGCTAGTCTATAGACCAGTAATTGGACAAGTTAATAACGTATACAGTTTAGTGGAACGGAAAACATAATAGTCACAGATTGATCAATGTTCAAGTCAATAACTAAATATTGATTGAGTTCTCCATACTCCAATAGAAATCTACTAATTAGTAGGCTAGTCTAAAAGCGAGCTAAAGACTAGTCAATACAAAAGTTAAGAGACTAGCCAACAAATAAGTCATCCGACCATTTAGAAGATCCTTCCTTAGCAGACCAGTCAGTAGACAAGCCTAAGAGCTAGGTGAAATAATTGATCGATCTTGACCATTTTCAATAGGCTCCATCAATGGGACAATAGAAAATCATGTGCCAAATTTCTTAAAAATTACATGGACTAACAGACAGATAGACAGACAGACAGGCGGAGGGACGGACGAACGGACCCACAATACAAAATTGACCCAGAAAATTATTCCGTGTCCATTATTTCACCTAGCTTTCCTTGCAACTGAACCCTTTGTAGAATTTGTAATCAAAGTAGTGTAGGACATAATAACTTTGCAGCGAAATATTACTTCCCAGAAAGAAAGTCTTCCTTTTATTTTTCAAATTTTCTTAAAAAGCACTTAATTGGCGAAGAATTTAAAAATAAATTTTCTAAATATAAAACAAAATTTTAGAGAATATTAAATTTATAATTTTTAGAAAATGCCTTTTGTAAACATTTACTTAGAAATCCCTTAACAAAAAATAAGACAAAAAAACAAGAAGAAAAATTCAAACTTAATGTATTTTTCTTGTTACTCCTACACAATAAACAATAAAACCCCATTTGTTTGTTATTTAAAGTATTCAACAATTCAACATCTTGTTGACTTTTTCCATTATTACCTTTATATTCAAGTTTGAGAATATTTTTCTTGTTTTCGATTATCAACAAATATTGACTTTTTTTCATGGATATCTATACAGCTATTTGTTAAAATGATTATTGTTTTTAAGCAAAAAAATAATAATAGTGTTTGTCCACCTTAAAAGCCAAACAACTTTAACAAATAAAATTACATCAAAATAAATGAATATAAAGTATAAATGTACAGCAAATGAATAATATTTGTATAACTAACTTTTATTTATTTCGATTATTGTTATTTTTCCCTGTAACACCTTACCACAAACATATAGCTTTTCTATAGTAGTATTTATTTAACAAATGTTGACTTTTTTACCAAAAAAAAAAACACACACACACACAAAATAATACATTTCTCTCCTTCTTGAAGATTTCTGCAGTAGGAAGCTATAAAAGCTAAATATATTATTGTTACTACAATATTTTTTTATTTGTATACAAATATGTATGTATCTTATAACATATATTTGTATTATCATATATTGGTTATAAATTTACTAAAAAAATATTAGTTGTTGTTGCTGTTATTGTTGCCACAGATAAAGTTTTTGGCACAAAACCATAAATAAAGTCAAACAAATTGTTATAACAAAAAAAAAAACAGAGTTAGAGTAACGTACAAAATATTACGATATATTGTTACTTTTATTTATGTCTGATATAAATACAAAACAAAAAAAAATTGTTTAGAAAAAATGAAACAAATATAACAACCGAATTTGCAGGAGTATTGTTTACGTTATATTATTTATTTAGCTAAATCCCTAGAAATATGCTATGATTTTATATGAAATGCATGCATTAACTTGGATTTGTTTTTTTCGTTTTTTCCTACATCAATTTATTATAATACAAAAGTTGGACGGTCTTATTCTTAAATATTTATTAAAGGTTTTTAGAATAAAGCTTGTATGAAGATTTGATTTATAAACCTTTGATAAAAGTTTATGAATAAGACACTTATACTAAAATTATTCTTCTGAAAATTAAAATTTAAATATAAAATTTGTAAAATTTTTATAAGATTTTGCAGAAAATAAAATTTATTGTATATATCTTTACATCAGAAAACCATTGCCTAACTTAGATTGTCAAATATAGAATAAAATGTTGGAAACTATTAGATTTATAAAGTTGTGGGCCAGTTATATGATTTTAAATGGTTTTTAAGTAATTTATGTTTAAAATATGCATAAAACTGTTTAAAAAAAATCAAAAACTATTGCTAATTGTAAAGTTATTTGAAAATTTATTTATTTTTTTATACCAAATATATAGATGAATGCAGTCAAATGTACTTTGAATCTAATAGATACATAAATAAATGCATGCTAGGACTAACATGTGAGAAGTTACACTCATTTGAAAAAAACTTGTATAACCAAAATGTTCAACTTTTACTACCGCAATCCTTGATCAATAAAGAGCTGAAAGTATGTGTCTGATTTACAATCTAATAGTACTAACTTTGGTCCATATACAAAATTATACAACAGGATTTATCTCTCTTTGAAAACACTAGGGCGTATAAGTATTATAAAAAACTCCAAAATTAAATAGTAATCATACGTCTAGTGACTGTAATATGTTAATTTTAAATTAAAAACTCTAAGACTTATTTATTCATTTGTAATATACTGGCCTACACTAAATACAAATTTTGCTCTAGAAATTTTTTAGAATTGTCATATAAGTTTATACACAAAGTTTGTTCTGTTGTATAAAAGCTGAAGCTCTCTCCATCATAATCTCTGTAAAATATATATTCTCTTTTACTTAAAATATCCCTACCTAAATCATATGGACTTGCGTTATTTAAATAAAGTTTTTCTTGAAACTCATTTACTATTTTATTAAATAGTATATTTGTTAAATAATTTACCAGCTTGTTAGCCTGTTTTTTAGTCTATTGACAATATATAAGAATAATCAATAGAATATTATCTACAGACGCCTGAGGATAACACTGTGAATTATTTAAGTCATGAACAAAATACCTACGAACACCACTAGGTGACAACAGACTAAAAAAGTATTGTGTTTCCAAGTTTTACTCAAAGTCATTTTTATAAAAATTGGATCTCATAATGCTATTACATATTTTCCGTTTTATAAACTAATTTTTTCCCAACAAATGAAAACCCAGTTCAAAATGATGACATAAATGTAGAAAAGTTATTATAAATAAAATTTTCGAAATACATGAAATTTATATGATGGGCCAATGAAATTTGCACAAGGGTTTCATTAACATCCAAATATTAAATTAATACTACTTCTTAAAATAAATTAGAAGCTGTTCAAAGATGACAAAAAAGAAGTCCCTCCTATGACACGCTAATGTAAAATTCATAGATTTTTCAACCGAATTTAAAGCACTTCGGGCTATTAAATCTTTTTATATACTTATTTTGTTGGGAACATATAAGATAAAAATATGATTATCCTTTTTTATACCTTACACCACTATAGTGGGTCCTATTGATCCTACACCCACCTTAAAGTTTACCGATTTTTTGAGTTGATTAAGACATGTCCGTCCGTCTGTCCGGCTGGCTGGTTGGCTGTCCATGTAGTCTTTATGCGCAAGGTACAGACAGCAATTTTCAAAATAATTTGATGAAATTTGAATCAAACATGTTTTTTGGCAGGGAGCCTATTGAAATAGTTGAAATCAGTCCATTATTTCACCTAGCCTAAGCTTTTTATGCTATAATTACGTCAAATATACTATTATCTCTTCAAAAATTGGCACACTGCAGATTTTCGTAATGATCGGCCCTTATATAACCCTAACCCCCATACTAACCCCCTTTCAAAAAATGTCTTAAACTTCCAAAATTGACTTGACATTAAACTCAACAAAACTAACTGTTATTTAAAAATATATTCTTTTCCCAAATTTAATGAGGATCGGCCTATGTTTGACCTATACTCCTATATAAAGCCTTATGGTGTAGGGTATTATATGTCCGACTATACTTTACTACTTGTTTACATTTCAAGTAGAGAGTTTTACAATTTGAACTTACATAGCAATACTGGTACGTATACGTGTTAATGAATTATTGTCATATTACAAATATTAAGTATACGCCTAAAACAATTTTTTTAAGATTTATTATTTTTAAGATTTTGATCTTTATATTTATATGTTTACATATTTTTCTATTAACTTTAATTATTTTTAATTCATTTTTTTATCTATTTAAAAATCAATGGTTTAGCGTGTTGACTAGATTAATGTTTTGTTTATGGATTCATTTATTTACTGTCTACTCATTTAAACTATAGTCTAGTTAATATACTTGTTTATAACTAGACTTTTGACTAGTTTAAAAAAAAAAACTTCAGATTAGTTTATGAACTTATTTTAAGTCAATTGACTGTATTGATTTTTCTTTGTTTGAGTCATAAAGTATTTTATGAACATGTTTATTAAGTTGTTCATTTATAAATTTGTGTCTAAAGTTAACTATTCTATTGATTTCTTTTTAAATAGATCTATAAACTAATCTATTGATGAGTCTGTAAACCTGTTGTTAAAAAGCCTACTTACTAGTTCTTTTGAATAGAACTGCATGGAATTTAGTAGGTTATTAACAACTCAGTTTCTAATCCATTGACTAGTCCTTTATCTTGTCTAGTGGCTAGTCTATTAACTAGTTTATTAAAAACTTTAATATTTAGTCTATTGACAAGTTTGTTGTTTAGTCTATTAACGGGTAGCCTATTTACTAGTTTATAAACAAGCTTAAGAATTATTGTTTAGTTTATTACCTAGTATATTGACTAGCCCCTCGTCTTGTTTATTGAGTTGGCTTTTGACTGGTTCATTGACTAGTCTGTTGTCTAGTCTATTAAAGAATCAATTAGTATTCATAATTGACTTTTAGAATAATTGAAGATTTATAAGTCTTCCGACTTAAATATACGGTTGTAGCTAAATAAACTTAAAGTTCTTTGGCAAAAATATTAAACGAATTAAAGTAATTATTATTGCTGCAAAAAAAATCTATACTAAAAACTAGCAATGATTGTGCATTTATTTCAAACAATCTTAAGAAATCTACTTCTGTTTTTTTTTTAATAACAACTTATATACATTAAACATTCGTGTTCATAACTAGAAAACTAAATGAAATAGAAGTAAAACCAAAAATCATTTCATACTTACAATACAATTCAATTGTTACATTCGTGGAAACATATTTCTTGTGAAAATTGCTCGCCTGACACGTATACACCGCATGCTGGTGTATTCGTGACAAATTTCGTACCACTAATTTGCTATTTATCGTACTAATGCTATCGATGTACGTGTAATCGACAACGCTATTCTGTATTTGTCCATTCATTAGCCAGGTGACGGTGGGTGGTGGTGAACCTAAAAGAGATAAAAGAAAGAAAAATGAGTATTTTAATGAACTAGATAATAGAAAATTTAATATTTTACTTTAATATACTGTAATATTATTAAAAAATATGTTATGCTGTTATCTTAAAAGAAAGTTTTTTTTTGCATATTTTTTTAGAACAATATTTTTGTTTCAAAATTTATATAGGTCAAATAATTGTTTTTGTTTTTATATCAATTTATATATAGATTTTTTTTAAGTTATTAGGCTTGAAGCATTTATGATTTTCTAAGTATTGTTTGCTTTCCTTAATAATTCATTAGAAAATTTTGTAATATCATTAAAAGAAAATATAAAATGTTAAAGCAATATAAAAACCAACAACAAACTAAAAAATGCAATTAACCTAAAGCAATATTTCAAAACAAAAGAATTTTTATATAGTTTAAGTATTTTGAAAAAAAGGAATACAAAAAAATTTCATAATATTTGTTTAAGTTTAGGTAAGAGTATCTGAAGCATTATATTCAAAACATTAGCATTTTTATAAAAAAAAACGTAATGCAGAAAAATACTTATATAAGTTTTAAGTCCACTTTTAAAAATTAAGCAAATAAACAAATAACAATAATTTGTTTTATATTAGTTTGCATAAATTTTATTGTTTGTTTTCATTGCATAGTTTCAGGCTTTATTTATTTTATAGATTTTAAATTTTATTGCTTTTATGTATTTATATCAATTATATGTAAAAATATGAACAAATATTGTTTAAGGGTTATTTTTAAAGTGTGTATACACAACGTAAGAAAAGCAATTATGTAAGTAATAGAAAAATTCAAAATCAGTTTTTTTTTTTTTAAATATGTTGTAAGTAATCATTATGAGACTTTCTAGTAAGTATACGCCACCGGTTCTTGAATATTTTAAAGTTTTCTTTAGAAATGTCTACTTACTTTCCCAAACATACTATAAAAATCATAAAAAGTTATAGTCTGTTGAGGCCGTCGATATAATACCCTACACCAGTTATAAAAATAAAAAGTGATTTAGTGTTCATAATAGAGCATTTATGTTGCGTTTTACTCTCTCTCTCAGATGAACTTTAATCACTTTTTGTTGAAAACAATTGTATACAATTGAGTCATGTTTCGAAATGAGGTCCTATTATCAAAAAATTCATTAGGGATATGAAGGCTAGAATAGGACTTAATGATTTTCAGCTTTTTGTCAAGATACGACTAAATTGAACATAATTATGAACATAAAAGTCGTATTCGGGAAGTTCAGTTGTTCAGGGAATAATGGAACCAATATTACTCATTTCCAATAGAATTTATCTCTAGTATAAAAGAAGCTCATACGCAAAATTATTATCTTCAAAATTGCGACCAGTACTTTGATTATAAGGTTTTAAAGCCATTTTCGGATATTCAGTTGTTTGGGGTCTAGGTGAAATAATGGACCAATCATAACAATTTTTAATTGTCTTCGTCACTGAGACAGTTAAAGATCATGTAACAAATTTCATTGAAATACGACCTGTGGTTTGATTACAAAGTTTATATGGACGGACGCACGGACAGACAGACAAATAGACAAACAGACAGACATGAAGACAGACGGACGGACACATAGACGGATAGACTGAAATATCACGTTATACCCTTCCCATTAATGTGGTGTAGGGTGTAAATAAACAAATAGCAATATGTTATTTATTGATTGTCTACATTTAGGGTTCACTATAAACTATGCCATTAAATTACAAATTGTCTAATAAACCATAGTTTTTTTTTCGAAAAATTAAATGGCAATTGTTTTTATACCTTACACCATCATAGTGGAGGAAGTATTAAGTGATTTTGCTGATGTTTGTAACACGCAAAAAAATGGTTCAAAAATACTTTCTGAGTCGATTAAACAACATCTGTCCATCCGTCTGAATGTCCATGTAAACGTTGGGCATACGCTACAGTTCGTAATTTAAAAAAAAATATTTGATAAAATTTTACTCAAATGCTTTTTTTGACTGTTGAACCTAAAAACTGTTGAAAACGCTTAAAATAGGTTTAATATTTTACCATGTCCAATATTACAACCACACCCCCCGAATAGGACTTTTTTTATGTTTCATGTTCTTGTATCTGTCTGCAAAACTTAATTTTAAAAAAGACCAAAACTTGTTGAAATATTTCTGAATTAAGGCAAATATCATATTTAATGCTTTCTTATAAAAAAATATTAATCTACATTTTAAAAATAACACTGGCGAAGAGTATCATATGATCGGTCAAGCTCGACAATATATTCTTACATGTTGTACTGTATAAAAAAAACAAATTCATATAAAATTTTAGTCTATTAATTGAGCAATAAATTCCATACCTTTTTTTATATTTCGCCTATAAAAAAGCAATTGTAATACAATACTATTATTTTTTATTTTTTTTTTTTTGTTTGCGAGTAGTTTTTTAAGTTTATTGTATTTGTTATAATTGCGTGTTAAGTGTAACGAATGTAATTGCTTAATAATGTTGGTTATTTCTGCTTTTTGAAAAGAATTTTATTAAATTAAGTTATTGGCGGAATATAACTAAACGTAGGCCAAAGATTATTAGTTTTGTCATTAAGCTTGTTAGGCATGAGCATTAAGGTTTAGTGACCCTAAAACTAAGAGTCTTATAAGGAAATAAAAATAAATAAAGGAATATTATATAATTGAAAATTTAAGAGTTCAGCAGATTTGTTCCTTAAAAGAATCTAAAGAAAATTTATCACTTTCTGTTTTTTTAAGATTTTTTTTGTCGAACTAGAAAAATCTATTTTCTATTTTATAGATTTTTCCAAAAAAAAAAAAAAAATCGGAAACTTTTATAAAAACAAGTTAGATAATAAGTACGGCATAGTCGACAATTTATTGCTTTTTACTATGTTAAACTTGTGATGTCACTTCACTCCTCGGATATTCCTTTCAACGATTTGGTATGGGCCTGAACCAGAGAATCTGGTCCAGGGTGGGAAGTTGGATGAGGTTCCATCTATGGCATTGGTTCAAACACAAATTGGCGTAAACCGTGAGTTGGTATATATAAGTTCGATGCTGTTACCGAATGACAACAGATACCTTACAGAAGAGTAACATTGGGTTCAGAGAAAACCATGTTCGTATCAGATTAACGTCGTTAGGTGCTGTTGCTGACTCAACAAATGCCATCCCATCTGCGTGGATGTAAACGGAAGTGATGGTTTTGCATTTTAGTAGGATTTCATATAAAGCACTTAGACATTCTACCTTAAATCCGTTATTCTTTTACGAAACTTAGTTGTCAACGACGATACCATGCTGAATACATCGGTTCTCGTTCGAACAAAAATAAGTAGAGACGGGCGCGGTTAGTACTTATATGGGGGACTGCTTGGGTGCACCGCGTGTTGTTGGCATACCAACAACCTTTCTTCCAATGGGCATATTACCTTGGTGAAGCCTAAACCTTGATGTTATTTCAATCACGGGGAATAGAGGTGTCGCCAATACCTCTAGTCTGGCCGGACTAAAAAATTGGTTACAGTCTACTGCCTGGCTTAATCCTTACACAGATTGAAAGAGGTCAAAACAAACCACCAGATAATATGTTACTACGGGTGGCCAGTTGCCCGCAGGACTATGTCCTGATTATGTAAGGAAATGTCAATATTTTGGGATAAGTTCAGTACTGTTACCAAATGTAAGGTACGGCGGGCCTCACCCCACCAGTTTACGTATTATGAAAGTGTCGTATATTTTTCTCTCATGAATGTGTCGTATAAAGGAGATCTGCGCTGGGCTGTATGATGATGATGGATGAAATCATATACAAATGATACCATTGAATTTTCCTTCTTGTCCAGATATATTAAGAGTATACTCTGTTCATATTAGAATTACCACAATATGCCTCTGTGAGTAAGAACAAAGTCCTCGGCTTATTTGATGGATTTGTACTTCGGTCCACCGGTTACTGCTCAAGGAGCTGTTGCCGAATCAACATAGGCCAGCCCATCTGCGTGGTTGAAAACGGAAGTGATGTTTTACATCTCGGAAGTTAAGCAACGGGTCCGCAATGGTCAAAGCTTAGATAGCTCAAGTACTTCAGCAAAGTGCTTGTACCTGGACCGGCGCAATCCATGTATACAAATTGTCATCTGAGTAATTTAAAGCTTGTAGCTTATTTGTCATAGTTATTAACTTAAAACTCCATAAAGAAAGGTTGCGGATGTAACAGGGTTATATAAAATGATGGATCGATTTTAACTATTTTCTAATTTTACTGAAATACCTTAAAATAGTGGTCTGAGGTTTATATGGGCAGCCAGACGGACAGACAGATGGATATATCTTAATCGACTCAGAAAGCGATTTTGATTCATTTGCAATACTTTAAAGGTTAAGGATGAATATTTCTATGCATATTAATCATTAACACTAACTCCTAACACTCCACTATGATGATGTAGGATATAAAAATATTAAGTCAAGTACGCGAGTAATTCGAATGAGTCAACTAAAAAAGCTTTCATCCCTAGATATTTCAAAATCAATCTTTTTTCATTTCCCTGTTATTGAAAGGTCATCAAACGGCAACATTTTAATGATACAAGTCAATATAATAAAATGTCCCTTAAACCAACAACAACTCATTTTAATGTCATGGTGACAATATAATATCGAAACAATGTTGTTTAATTTTTTGTTTCTATTACCTTTGCAAATCGTTAAATTTTCTACATTTAACATTATTATGATTTTTTCTAATGACTATTATTTTATTTTTATTCTATTGCAAAACAAACAACAAAAATGGAAATAACATACACAAAAAAAAGTAATAAACTAAGAAGACATAAAAGAAATGTTGAGTTTTTTTATTGAAATTCATTGGCAGTATTTTCTATAATATTGTATGAGACACATAAACTTTATTGCCTGTTTTAGTCAAGTTCACATATTAAAAAATGAAAGCAACAACAACAACAACCAGGACAAGAGAATGTTAAAAAAATCAATTACTATTTTTTTTTTTTTAATTTAAAGGAAGTTAATAATAATCTATGTAAAGGTAAGTATGTAAGGTAGTAAAAACACACGTGTATGTTTTAGATTTATATACAAAGATATATTTTATATACTTATGCATGTTTCAAACAATATATAATTTTATTTGTAGTTTTTTTTTTAAATTTTTGTTTTTGTTAAGCTTTTTGTGAAACACGTTTTAAACAAAAATATTCGATTTTTAGACAAGCCAGACAATAAAAAGCAAACAATATATTTGCTTAATAAAAAAAAAATAAATAAATAAATTCGTATAGAAAAGAACAAAATTTAGATTGATTGATAATAAATAATTTAAACAATTTCATTTTCTATTTTAACTTTTATTTTTTTGTTCAATGTTTTAATAGAATGTCAGTCTTGATAGAAAAATAGCTAAATGAGTGGGAAAATTGTTAAAATTTTCTTTCTGTTTTCTACTATTACTTTGTCTTTGAGTTTACTTAAATAGAAAATTAAAAAAAAATTTTTTCTTCGAAGTATTTGAGTGACAATACCAATTAATTAAGGAATTTTGTGTAATAAAAAAAATACAAGACATGTTATTTTTATTAATTAAGGTAATTAAAAAAAGGGTTTTGTTGTCGGCTAAAGAAAATAACAGCTGCTAGTTTTTAAGTTTTAATTAAATTATTAAATTTTAATAGTTAGATAATTAGCTGCAAATGTGGGGTTGTTATTAAAGTTTGTAATTTCTACTGTAAACACATTCACGCTATTGGCAAATACCTTAAGTTAAGATTTTCAAAGTATTAATGAATTGGTATTTGTTAACTTTGCTACCGCAATGAATTTGTTTTAGTTTATTTAAAAAATATATTTTTGGAGTCCATTTTGAATTGTCCACATAAATTTGGAATTAATGAAAGAAATTTAATGGATTTGTGATTGAAAGAAATGCAGTATTTACTATTCATCCTTCTCCTAATGTCCTCAAGTGTGGCCATTATCTCCAGTGTAAAATCAAACTTCAAGTTGTGATCCTTGGACAATTCAATGTTTGCTATAGTGTAGATGATGTCGTAAAACGTTTAAGGGGAAAGTTTCCAAATTACTTGTGTAGAGGAGTATTGGAGGCCCTGAATAAGACCTGGGCTCTACTGTGTATCCACAAGAAAATGGAAATTTTGTCTTTTCCAAAATAATTACACAAAATTTCTATATAATCTTAACCCAGCTTCCTGAGCAAAAAAATACCGATGGCAGACAAATCTAAGTACGTAGGTGTAATTGTTGAACGGAAAATAGAATGAAAATATCAAATAGAGGATACCACCAACAAACCACATCTGCGTTGGCGATATGTAAAATATAATATAGGAATGAAATGAGGCTTTAGTACTACTAGGCTTTATAAAAGTGAAATTAGGTAAATTTCAGATTATTCTTTAAAAATCTGGTAAAGTTTTTGGGTATAAATGGTACCATGAGTTCTTCGTCAAATAAGGCTGTGGAAGCGTTGCTTGATATTGCATCCACTGAAACATTTTTAAGAAATGGGACTGTACTTTCTGTCTTATTTAGCTCATAACTGTAGCTAAACTGGCCTATCAGAATATATCGTAAATTGAAACGCTCACCCCAGACATAATGTCTTAGACAATCGAAACATTGGACTTTTTCCATATTTGTCCCATATAAAGCCTCTTTCATAATATTAGATTTTCATTCATAAATTTCTTAAATGTATCGAAACAATGAATTATTATAAAGAATAAATCACATTTAATATTCATAACTGGTGTAGGGTATCATATGGTTGGTCACGCTAGACCATACTTTCATATTTGTTATACCCTACACAACTTTAATATATTGGGTTTGTGCTGATGTTTGTAACGCAGAATAACATTGGTCCTATACCCACCTTAAAGTCTACCGATCGGTTCAGAATCATTTTCTGAGTCGATTTAGCTATGTCCGTCTATCCGTCCGTCTGTCCGTCCATGTAAACCTTGTAATCAAACTACAGGCCGCAATTTTGAAGAACTACAGGTCTCAATTTTGGAGATAATTCAATGAAATTTGACTCATGATCTTTTATGGTACATCAAACAAAGCCTAATAAAAATGTTAACATCGGTTCATTATTTGACCTAAGCCCCATAGAACTGAACCTGCCAAATAGGGCTTTTAAGTTCATAATTATATTTAATATACTCGTATCTCGACAAAAAGCTGAAAAACCAAGTCAATGTTTATTTATTTTTTTGTAAAATATTTTAAACCTGGTTACATAGGAGCTTTTTTAACTGTTTTTTATATAAAGCTATTTTCTTTACATAACAACTTTTGTAACTGTTTTCTTATATCAAGCTCTTTTGATTAAACTTTTAAAGCCTTTTTGATTATTTCATGTCTTAGTTCTATTGGTTTTTTTTATATCTTAGTTTTTTATAATAGAATTAAATTAAAACAATGTTTTTATAAAGCTTTTCTTTTAAACTTTTTTATAACTAATATTTATTTTTTTATAAAGACTTTTAAAGCTTTTTCTTTCTGCGTTGTTTTTAATATGATTTTTATATTTGTTATTTAACGAAAAACTTATTTTTAGTATTTTTAAACTTTTGTGATAAAATCTTTCCATAACCCTTATTAAAGCCTTAATAAAGCTTTCTATAAGCTTTCAGTACAACACGACTCAGCAGTTCGACAGAGAGTCAATGCATATGAAAAAGACAGTAATTTCCCCTAATAGTTAACCACCTAGATTATTGTAATTCGTATGTTTTGGGTCATTCGTCATGAATGTACCCTTTGTAATCGATAATGAAGACAGTCGTCACTTTAGTGTATTCTTTGTAAGCGGGAGCGGAGGCAGTCGTCTTTTTACTGCTCGCAAGTAACCTAGAGATTATACTCTTAAAAGTAGTTTTTTTTTTTTTGTAGTTTTTCTACTTCCGAAAGTAGTTATTCTACTCCAACTTTTGGGAGAAGTGATTATTACTTTCTACTAATATGCCACCATCTGGTTGACTCAAATTTATATCTTTCGGGTCAATCGTACCGTAGTATTCTAGACAGTTGAAATTTTTAACATTTATTTCCATTTATATATTACCACTTTTTGGCTCGTCACTATCCTAGAACACGTCCATGTCTTAGTTTTATAACAAGAAAAGTAGCGCCAGTTAAATAGCTAGTAATGCGACTGACTTCCAAGAACCCATTTGGAGATTACCATCCTTTGACTATTTTTGACCGTCTTTTGTCTGTCTCATTGTAGTGTGTAGAGTGACGATTGACTTCCTTGTAGGAGGAAGGGTATTCAAGTGGATAGGGGCCACCACAAGTGGTAGGTTAAGTAGTCAGTTTTGACCTGTCCCGTCGAACTGCTGGGTACATTACAATTATGTAAAAGTATTTTACAACTTAATTTGGTAGAAGCATTTTAAAACCTTATTTTTCATAGTTAAGATTATTGTTTAAAGATTTTTATGAGTTTTATTGGAAATCTTTAATTGTTTGCATTATTAGTTAAATTAAAAATGACATTTTTAATTCTTAATTATTAAGAAATTATCTTGTTATACGGCTTCTACTTAATAGTATAAACAACCATGACATACTGTTCATACTTCCTTAATTAATCATGAGAAATATTTTCATATAAAAATGTTTAACAGATTACCAATAATTAAAACCATAGACATTTACTGTTAAGTACTTTCAATACTTATTAATGCAACAATTTTTATTTACCTTTACCCTTAAGTGTTTTTACAAATAGTTGAATTATGTAGTGTTATCATATAAAAAAAAGAGATTCAACATAATGACAACTTCAAAAGCTACTCAGACAGTTTAAGTACTAACTCCACTTAAGCAATAAATATTAAAAACTGCTCTGCAAATTGTAGAAAAATATTGTAATAACTGCATAAAAAATGCTTGGGAATCTTGGTAAAAAGAAAAAAAAATTAAATAATTTTAACTGGGTTATTGGAGCACTCTTATTACATACTACAGTTAAACATAACACAAATTTTAATAAAATTAATTTTATATATTATTCAAAAAAATAGAAAAAAATTATGAAATGCACGCAAACTTTAATAACAAAAACACACATCAAACATAAGATGTGTAGAGCAAAAAATGGCACTATTATAAAATTGTTTTTAAAAATTTCCCTGTTTCTAATTGTTAAAATAACTTGTGACATTAAAAGCAAGAATAAAGAGGGCAAAACAAAATGGAAAAAAAATTAAAAAAAGAAGAAACTTTCCAACAATGACAACCCTAGTGCTATGTAAAAGTCAATATTTGTAGACACGCAACAAAGTTAAATTAAAATTTCAATATTTGCACACACATACGTACAGAGTTTAACAAAAGATTAAAACCTCTGCCAAAGAAGTCGAGTCAGGAGGATGTGTATGTGCACGTGTAAATATATGTAAATGTGGTCTTCAACAATAACAGTCTAAGTCAAAAATCATAATCTAAAAAAAAATCTTTAATTATGTAGCAAACGTGTGGGTATTATTTGCATAAAGTAATGCTTTACATTAACTTGTAATTGAAGTTTAAGAAATTACAATACGTTGTAATTGTACTTGAAGTTTCGCCAATTTAAATTACTCTTGATTATAATTGAAGTTTTGCCAATTGCAATAAATTAAAGTTAGTAAGTTGGTAAGTTAGTAAGTTAGTAAATTAGTAAGTTAGTAAGTTAGTAAGTTAGTAAGTTAGTAAGTTAGTAAGTTAGTAAGTTAGTAAGTTAGTAAGTTA
>NC_060952.1:87747242-87749444 GCF_022045245.1 Lucilia cuprina | reverse complement strand
TGAACTAGAACTGAACTAGAACTGAACTAGAACTGAACTAGAACTGAACTAGAACTGAACTAGAACTGAACTAGAACTGAACTAGAACTGAACTAGAACTAAACTTTAGTTGATTTTTTTATTTTTTCCATTTTGAAAGGATTTTCCGCGAGTTCTAGCATTCAATTAATTTATCTAATTTAATTTTTTTAAAAAGTTTACTTAACAATTTTTTTTAAGCAGACATTATTTTTTAATTAATTGACAAAGTCACATATGAATCAAATAAATTTACAAACCGAAATTAATTTAATTAGAAATATGTATTGTTGACAGATGACAAAATTTTTTTTCCCAAACAACAATTAATATAAAAAACAAGATTCACTTTTTATACACAACAACAATATTTAATCAAAAAAAAAAGAAAAAATATAGAAATTTGTTTTGAAACTCAACAGCACAACCATTGATTTCATTACACTTGACATATTTGTTATAATGATTGATTATCAAAATTATCATATATAATCTTGAAAACAATTAACTAAATTAAGAAAAAAATATATTGTTTTTTTTTTTGTATTTTGATACTTTAATATTTGTTGAAAAGTAAGTGCTGTGTGAAGAAGTTAGGAGGTATAAGAGAAGCCAATCATAAAAACACGTTATTATGTCAAAAGTTGTCGCATGTCAAATACATTATATTGTAGATATACACACAGCTGACTTAAATTAAGTTTGTATGTTGGTTATTAAAGATTTAAGAGTTTAACCCATAAATGCGTTGTTACTGCAATACGACGTTCTTTTGCTGTAGATTTTGTTGATATAATAATTCTATTGCGTAAAGTTTTGTTTTTTTGGTACAGATTTATTTCTTAGTGGAATAAGATTTTTTTCAAATTACATATAACAGCAGTCATAAGCAAAAGGTGTTTAAAGTGGATCTTCTGGCAACTCCATCGTTAGAGAGAATTAAATATACATATCAATTATTTGCCTTTTTAATATATTGATCTAGATTAATTCCCCAGTGGGTTAATTTTGCAACTAATATTTGTAAAAAATAGCAACAACACAGAAGTATAGAAATCATGACTGACTGAATCAAACTAAACTTAATTTAACAACAAAGCACAACCACAGTTAATAGGAGTCAGAAATAGGGATAAGAAGAAAAAAGTTAAATTAATTAGCCTGCTTAGCTGTCAAAATAAGCAAATGGCATTAAGTACTCAGCAAACAAAAAAAACATAATAAAGAAAAATATTGGAAAAATAAGAATATGTAAAAATTATATGAGTCATGTTGGTAACAAAAGAAAAGAAAATAGTTAAAGTGAATTTTCATAAAAGTACTAAACAACACAACTTTATCAAGATACGAATGTGTGTATATTTGTGGCAAAATCCTTTATACATATGTATATGTCAGTCATAGCTTTTTAGAATGGACCTTAACACTAGAAAATAAAGAATTTAGTGTATTTAATTGTGGCATTTAATACATACAAGCTGATAAATACAAGCTTTAACAGTACAAAATAAGCTCTGATATTCAGCTCTAAATCTTAACCACCTTTATTAAAATATATAACCTCCTTATGCTTAATTAACAAACAAAAATTAGAAAAACAAAAACAAAAGAAATTGTAAGTTGAATTGCATGAATTGCAACTTAACAATGTGAGAGCAAGTAAATTCAAAAAAAAAAACTTCTATATTAGAGTACTTTAGTAAAGTTTTATTTTCATAACATGTAGGGTTAAAAACAAAACACATTGCTAGAAGTGCAAAATAAAACTTGTATAGTTTTACAAAAGTTTTACTTTTTAGAACACTTCATAAGTAACTAATACTTTGTAAAATTATGAAACTCATAACTTAACTATTTATAAATATGTTCGCATGAATTATGTGTTAAATGTTAACTTGTACTTAAGTGTCAAGACGATAGAAAAAAATTTTAAAAAATTTTAAAATAAAAATATATTTTGTTCTGTTAATATCAATGATGTTTTTTTTTTTTTAAAGTACAATAACTTTAAATTCTCCAAATGATCGTCATTAATTAAATCTTAAAAATTCAATTAAATGATTCAATTATATGATATTATCGTTCTGTTCTAGTTCTGTTCTAGTTCTGTTCTAGTTCTGTTCTAGTTCTGTTCTAGTTCTGTTCTAGTTCTGTTCTAGTTCTGTTCTAGTTCTGTTCTAGTTC
>NC_060952.1:87744281-87747142 GCF_022045245.1 Lucilia cuprina | reverse complement strand
GAACTGAACTAGAACTGAACTAGAACTGAACTAGAACTGAACTAGAACTGAACTAGAACTGAACTAGAACTGAAATAGAACTGAACTAGAACTGAACTAGAACTAGAAATGAACTAGAACTGAACTAGAACCGTACTAGAACTGAACTAAAATTGTTCTAGTCCTAGTCTAAAACTGAACTAGAACTGAATTAGAACTAAGCTAGAACTAAACTAAAAATAAACTGGAATTGAAGTAGATTTTAATAGATTTAGCAACATTTTTAGTTTTTTTAATTTTTGTCCGGTGTTGGAAAATATACTTTTCCATTAGTAACCAGGAGCATTAAAAAATACTTTTAATTTCAATTTATATTTTAATAGTAGTTCACACAAACTTTTCTTTGTACTTTAACATCATAATTTTTTCTCCCTAAAAACCACTTTAGTGCTCTTAACTATTACAAACATTAGTTCTTTTTCTAGTGTTTTTTTATGAAATATCTTTATTTTCAACATTTGTGTTACTTACCTATATATGGGTAAATTATTTTTATACCATACAACTAAAAGTACTTTATCATCTGGTAAACTTGAGCCAACATCACATTTAATTTGAGCAGAACTATTAACCAACACACGTAGTATTTCACCATCTGCAATGAGAACAAGAATAGAAATAAATGAAAAAATATTCTTTGAGGAAGAAGAAAACAAATTATATTTTCTATAAAGAATAAATATTGTTAAGTTAAATATTTCATATTGTTGTCTGCACAAAATAACGCACACAGAGAAAATAGGGGCGTAAATCTGGAAATGGGTTGCAATACTAAAAAAAATCTATTTGCCACACAATGATGGTGCAAGCACAATTTGCTGGAGGAGAATACAAGTGAGAGCCAAAATAAAAACAGAATATGAAGAAAAAACCTGCTAGATTTATTATTTAGCAACAATTTTATTTATGACTTTATTCCTTAAAGCAATACAACACAATATAGAACAACACAAAAATCCTTTTACTACAGATATACTTGCATACAAACACTCTATATAGTTTACTTGTACAAATAAATTGAAAAAGTTGCAAGAAAAAAGGATAACGGAGATAAATAAAAATTGTAAAGTATTAATATTACATAAACAGTATGTGGTAAAAGTAAAAACACACCTGGGTATAATAATATAAATATTAGAATTTTACAGCAAAGCCTTGAAAAATTTATAGAAATTATGGTTTTAAATTTGAAAACAAGTAATAAGACAAGGAGGACATTTTTGTTTATGAAACATGCATAATTTTAAAGTCTATTGTAAGTGTTATTTCTAATGCTCACTGTATGATTATATAGAAAATTTGTATTTTAAAAATATTGGGCACAAGAAACAATTTGGATCAATTGATTTTATATTTTAAGAAAAAAACAAAAATAAAATTTAAGTTTTTATTAAGCTTTAACATTGTTTAGTGACTTTGCTAATAGGGTTGTTATTTTTGAAAAATTTTAATTTTGAAAATCAGATCCTTATATTTCCAAATGAATATTTCTATAAAAGGCTGTTTATAAAAGTGTAACCTAGTAGTCTTATGATAGCCTGTAGCTGTAAAAGTGTGTACTTAAATGATCAAAAGTACATGCTAACAAATATATGGTTGTGAACACAATCAAAATCCACGTAAGTCGTCATAAGACAATTTGTGTAAAAGCATACTATAAAAAAATTAATCTATAAATTCGCTTAAGTTAAAAAATAAAATTTCTCAAAAACATAGTTATCAAGATAGGCTACTATTGCCTGTGGCCACACATTGATAGAAGTTTGTAATATTATTAAATATTAAATTCAATTGTACAACATGACAGTAGTGTATTGCACAAAAACCAAATAAAACCTATAACAAATAATTGCTTACTACAATGCAGCAACAATATGTTAAATTTTAAAATGCTAGATAAGAACGACAACAACACAACCTAGCTATAGACAAGTTAAAATAACAACAAATCAAGTTTAAATTTTTAATAAACAGAAATTGTAAAAAGAATATTGTGTTTAGAACAACATTGACTAACTGACAGACTGTCTATAAGAAGGTTATTTTAGTAGAGTTCAAAGTTCTGGTGATGTTGATTATACTCAAATTGCAAAATACATGTTTTAAAAGTTGTTGAAAGAAAAGAAAAAAAAGCTGGTAAGTAAAAACAAGTGAGAATGTTATATTCGAATCTCATATACCTACCATTAAACAGTGTGCCATAAATGGAATGTTCCCCTATAAACATCAGGGTTATATTTGGCATATGGCTTAAATCAATTATGAACCGATATATTTTAAACTAAAAAAATGTTAATTTTTAAAAATAAAATATTTTTGTTCTATTTTTTACCCTGAGCGTATGAGTAATTTTCTGAAGAGGACTTTACATGCGTCATTTATGAACCGATACTCATAAAATTTTGCACATAGATATTGTTTGGTATTTGGGGTCAGCAATCAATGGTGGGTAAGGTCAGTTATGCACTGATTGAAATGATTTAAAGTTATATAACCTCATATAAGAATTTTTAATTTAAAATTTGTATAAGAATTCAGTATTGAAATAGAACTGAACTATAACTGAACTGAACTGGAAGAATTTTTCATGGACTTGTGAAACAAAATTTGTATAAGAATTCAGTAGTGAAATAGAACTGAACTGGAACTGAACTAGAAAAGAATTAGAACTGAACTGGAACTGAACTAGAAAATAACTAGAACAGAACTATAATAGAACTAGAACTGAACTAAAACAGAACTAGAACAGAACTAGAACAGAACTAGAACAGAACTAGAACAGAACTAGAACAGAACTAGAACAGAACTAGAACAGAACTAGA
>NC_060952.1:87738121-87744181 GCF_022045245.1 Lucilia cuprina | reverse complement strand
AGTTCTAGTTCAGTTCTAGTTCAGTTCTAGTTCAGTTCTAGTTCAGTTCTAGTTCAGTTCTAGTTCAGTTCTAGTTCAGTTCTAGTTCAGTTCTAGTACAGTTCCAGTGCAGTTAAGATTCAAAAAAATATATATCAAATTTATTAAACAACTTAAGCTTATTAAATAATTCTTTCCCATATTATTTTTCTATATTTTTTCAACAAAAAAACTTTCTCTCAACTTAATCACTAACAAAAAATTAGTTATGATACACGTGGTGCCCATGCGGGGACACCGTCACACTGGCGTGATGAAGAAGTTTTAGAAGATCGTGCAGTATTTCATACACATCGTGAACCAGCTGAATTGATTTTAAATCCTGTACAGGTAATATGAAGTGAAAAACAAAATTATAAAATAATTTAATTAAAAAGTTTAAAAAAATTAAAAAAACAAAAAAAATAGAAAAAAATTTAGGTGAAAAAAATATTTTATTATATGGGGAAAATATTTTTCTGCTACTTTTTTTAGATAAAGGATGCTGGCAATTTTCGGTGTAGAGTAGATTTTAAACTTTCTCAAACTCGCAACAGTAATGTCAATTTGGAGGTGGTTGGTAAGTATATACATAACATACCTTTCCTACAAAAAAGCATATAACAAAATATAGACATGTGTGTGTATATGAGAAAAGCCTCTTTATGTGAAATGAAAATATTTTCGCTTAAAAAATTGTTTTTATTATTTTGTTTGCTTTTACATATGTATATATATATATACATAGAACCCTCGAAAATATACTATTTTTTATATAAGTATGTTGCTTTAATCGTTACATATGTATGTATGTATGTATATATGTGTGTAGATTTTATATTGTGGTTATTTTAAAGTTATAAATATTTTATGTAAAATATTTATTTTTTGTTAAAATTTGTTGTTTTAAGTTTTTTTTTACAAACGCTATATTTTTTGTTGTAAAACTTTTATTTGGAATGGTTTTTAGTAAAAAAATGTGTGTTTTGTGGATTGCTAGGGAATATATGTATTAACAAAAAAGTTATTATAACTTACAACACCTATCATTGCATTTAAATTATTAGTTTTTTTTTTTTACTTTTAATGAGTTTTTAGAAAATGAATTATATGAATAAACATGATGAGTAGAACTAAAAACTATGCTTAGTTAGCTCACTTTCAAACAATTGTTAAAGCTTTCATTAAAGAAAATATATGCAATTGCATTGTATTTTGTATTTTTTCTGAAATTTTTAATTTATGTTGTTTAGTGTTTAAACGATTTCTGATAAATAAGGATTTTCTAATGAAATCACTTAAGCGGGAATCATTTTAATAAAAATGAATTTCTATTTCTTGGAATCCCCCTCTTGACAAGCTGTTGATAATAAAAGCTTTACATCAAATGGATATAATTTGCAAAAACCTTACTAATTAATATTCTGAAATTAAAAGAATTTTTAATAAAACATCTTCTAATTAAAATATGCAATATCTTAAAGGAGAGAGATTTTACAAAAAAGCTTTTACAAAAACGAATGATGAGATGTTAATTACACATATTGACAAAAGCTGTCAGAATTTGCTGTTTAAACACAAAAAGCTTCTTAGCAGGACTCTTTAAATATTTTCATTGAATGAATTTTTTATATACACATTTACTTAAGACTTCTCTTAGAAAAAGATCCTTTAAAAAGCTGTGGTTGAAAGCTTTCACATAAAAGCTTTATATTGAAAACTTTCATACAGTAAACTTTTAAACGCAAGAACGCTTTTACATCAAACGTTTTGATGCTTCCAGTTTAGAGCTACATACATACATACATACATACATACATACATACATACATACATACATACATACATACATACATACATACATACATACATACATACATACATACATTCATTCATAGTTTTAAAAACATATTCTTATTTTTAACACATTAACAACTAAAAACTCTTTCCCTTCTCCGTTTTTTTTTATCTAGTGCCACCTCAACTGCCCATAATACTAAACGAACGTCGTGATGTCATTGATTCACGTGCTGGTCCCTATGAAGAGGGTGGTAGTCTGGAGGTGATATGTGTGGTTTCTGGTGGTAAGTGGAATGAATGAAAAAAAAATATATTTTTAAATCAAAACACTTTTTCAGGGTCATTTAATAAAATTAAAAGAAAAAAGGGCAAACACAAGCAAGAATGAAAAAATTGCAGACATTTTGAAAATTTTAAGACATAAGGATTTTAAAATATTTAGGATTTTTTGCTTAAATTTACCAATGCCTAGACATAAAATTGCTAACAAATTAACACAATGAAACCAAATGTCAATATTATATATTTTGTGTTTTTTAAAGAAAAAACAAAACATTTTCTTTCTAAATGCTAAAAAAAGGGTCACTAAATGTCTAGCTACTAAACCATAAAAATTAAATTGTATAAACAATTTTTATATATATATTTTTTTACATTCTATAAACGAACAACCTGCTACTTTAGTTTAACCAAAATTTTCCCCTTTATTTTACTTGTCTTTCTACAAAGAATTGATTTATTACCCTTTTTTTTGTTTCACCTGTTTCCCTGTGCAAAAAAAGAAAAATTTTATAAATTCCCTTTGATATATAGACATCATACACAATCATGGCAATTATAGTGATTCAACTATGGCGTGTTATTGCCAATAAAAATAATGATAATAATGCACTTATGGTTGGCAAATAATTCTATTTTAAATTTACTTTTCGGTTTTAATTTAGTATAACTATATTTTAGAAAATAAATACCCTATAAGTTTAAGCTCTAAAGTATTTGGAGAGGCTTTATGAAAAGTGTAGAATAGGAAATTGAAAGAAACTCAAAATATGTAGAACAAAATTAAATTATTATATTATTGCTGTTAGGCTTAAAAAGGATTTAGAAGGAAAGTACTTTAAAAAGGAAGTGTACTTTGGTAAGTAGAAATGTTGTGAAACAAATTTGCTTTAACATGAAGTTAGCAAAAAATAAAGAGCTTTCTTAAATTTTCATATTATGTTTCCTTCAAAACATAATTTTTTTCTTTGCGTGTAGAGAGAAGAGTTACATTTCATATATTTTATAGCACTTTTACAAATTGTAGGGTACCCACTCAATCGTCTAAATTGCACAATGCAACTTTCATGGTTTCTGGTTTCTTTTGTTGCACAAATAAAAAATGAAAGAAAAAGCCTTAAAGAAAATTACTTTATTTTATTAATACTATTGTTACTATGGCCTGGTTTTATGGTAACATTCTGTTTCCTGAAATTTTTTATTTCTAATGTCTGTATATACTTGCCTACTATATGGCACAGTAGGACAGCAACTGCATTTTTTATTAAACCCAGAAGCTATTTACCAAATAAATAATAAAAAGCTTTTACACAAATTTAAAAAATTTTTTTGTTAAAAGCTTTTTTCATATTTTTATTAAACATTTTTATAAGCTTTTTTGTTAAAAACTTTTTAAAAGCCTTTTTTGTTAGTCACCTTTTCGTAAAATACTTAAAAACTTTTAACGAAAAACTAATAAAATGTGTTTCTTTTTTAAGCTTTGTAACAAGCATTCAACAAAAAAGCTTATAAAAATGTTTAATAAATATACGAAAAAAGCTTTTGACAAAAGTAGTTAAAAAAAAACTTTTAATAAATATACTTATTAAAAGCTTTTACTAAATATCTTAAACAACATTTAACAAAACGCTTTTAATAGAGCTTTTAAGAAAAAATTAATAAACATTTTATAAAAAAAACAAACAAAGCTTTTACACAAAAAATTTTACAAATAACTTCACACAAAAAATATTTACAAAAATTTTTTCATTTTAAATACAAAAAACAAAAATCTTATAACAAAATAATTAAAGAGAACATTTAATTGAAATGCTTGCAAAAGACTTTAAAGCTAAAAAATCTATTCTCAAAAAACCTTAAAACAAGCTTTCAACATAAAAGCTTATTTAAATGTTTAACAAACAAACATTAAAATGTTTAACAAACATACGAATAAAAAGCTTTTGATAAAGCTTTTAGGAAAAAATATTAAAAAAAGCTTGTAACAAAATCATTAAGACAAGCATTAAACAAAACGCTTTCAAGTTTTTAGATTTTAACAAATGCTTATATACAACTTTGAACTTAAAGCTTATATACAACTTTGAACTTAAAGCTTATTAACATCTTTGAACTAAAAGCTTATAAGCAGCTTTTAACAAGAAACCTTGTCATATCGACAAAATTTTAACAAAAAATCTTAGAAAAACTTTTAACAAATAATTTTACCAAAAAACATTTTCCCAAGAATATTACAAAGCTTTTACCAACACAACATGCATCATGCCCTACTGTATGTTTGTTGTCTTATGGCTTGATTGCAGTTCGTTAAGTTTTATTAGCAAAACTATAACTACTATTTTCATACTTATTTAAAATTGTTTAAGGCCTGTTTTTCTTTTGTACAACAGACGACCACCAGTTTTTTTTTTCTTTTTTTGCTGTTAACAATTTGCCCAGAAACTAACCTCAAAATGTAATATTGTTGCCAACAGAACAGCAAAAAAAAAAAATAATAAAACAAAGCTTATAAAACGAATAAAATACACACAACATTCAAAAATTAAACTTAAATATAAAAATTTTAAACAAAAACTATAAAAAAAGAAAAGTTTTCTATTTAGGCAAAAGGAAAACCAAAAAATGTCCTACAATGTTATTTGTGGCAGAATTATTTC
The DNA here is from genome assembly GCF_022045245.1 of Lucilia cuprina. Classification (NCBI taxonomy): domain Eukaryota; kingdom Metazoa; phylum Arthropoda; class Insecta; order Diptera; family Calliphoridae; genus Lucilia; species Lucilia cuprina. The sequence continues at coordinate 87,739,427 of NC_060952.1, read as the reverse complement.
AAGTACTTGAGAAAGATGGTATTTTCTTTTCTTAAAACATTTGATACTTTGTATTAATTTACAAATTTACAAAAATTTACTTTTTACTAAAGAATAAAAGCTACAATTCTTTAGTAAAAAGTAAATTTTTGTGTAGGCTGCTTTTGTTTTTTTAGGGCACTTTTGTAAAAGTTCGAAAGGAAATAATTTGTTAAATATGTTAAGGTAAAATAAATAATGGAAATGTAAAGAAAACATAAGTTTAAGAGAAGGTTTGTCAAAAGGAAAAAAAGGTTTTTTACTTTTTTATAGAAAGTAGTTTGTTTGATTATGTTAATTTTATTATAAATTTGATGAAATTTTTAAAAGAATTTAACAATATGTCCAAACAATGTATCAATCTAGGTCAATACAGAGAGCGGAAATTAGGAAATATGTACATGTATTAGTAAAATAAAATATTTAATTGAATGTATAATAAAGAGTTTCCCATCAAAGACTATCAGAATTTGTTCCTTAAGCAAAGCGCCATTTTCTTAACACGTTTCCATATTTACGTATGGGTAATATTTAATTTAAAAACAAACAAATATCACTCATACGCCTTGTTAATTAAAAAATCTCTTATTTGTTTTTTTTATTTTATGCAAAGAAAAACAAACCAAACAGAACTTAAATATTCTAAATATGAATATAATTAATTAGCGAAGGCGTTTTCTGTCATTCTGCTAATGGCCATATTTACATTGTTGCTCATATTGTTGTTTAAATTTACCCTTTTTTTCTAATATTTACTCACATAAGCAAATACGAAATCTCAGTGTTTTTTATCATTTATATATGTATGACGTTTCAAGTTCTTTTCGAAGCAGTGCGTGCATTTAACACATAAATTTAAATTATTTCTTAAATCATTTCGCAAAAAAAGAAAACATCTCTTTATTTAAACTCACTCTGTGAGTTTGTCTGTGCTGACATGAAATAGAGACTTAAGACGATTTAGCAAAAAATTAATGCAAAATTTTAGAGAAGACTTCTTTTGTATCAAATTATGTAGTTGTAGTGTTCGCGGGCTTGAGTAACACTAAGATAAAGGAGAAAACTACCTGTGGTAGCAAGCAATAAAGAGCTAAGTCGATTTAGAAAAGAATTACTAAATGCTGTAACAAAGTCTCCTTTTTTATTAAATAATGCAGTTGTAGTTCGTTAGCTTCATACCACTAACTAAGTAACTAGCTAACTAACTAACTAACTAACTAACTAACTAACTAACTAACTAACTAACTAACTAACTAACTAACTAACTAACTAACTAACTAACTAACTA
>NC_060952.1:87735862-87738021 GCF_022045245.1 Lucilia cuprina | reverse complement strand
TCTAGTTCAGTTCTAGTTCAGTTCTAGTTCAGTTCTAGTTCAGTTCTAGTTCAGTTCTAGTTCAGTTCTAGTTCAATTCTAGTTCAGTTCTAGTTCAGTTCTAGTTCTTGTAAGTAAAACATTTTAAATTATTTAAAGTGAGATTCTTACATAAAACTAATCTTGTGATTTTTAGAATTTACATTTCATATTTTTTAATGGAGGGAATTGTAGTTTCAACAATTCTTAGATTACATTGAAAAATTACGAATATTTTTCTGTTACTTTTGTACGAAGTAACAAATACTTTAAGAAATACTTGTTTGTATATACGTAAAGAAATGTGTGGTTTAAATTAATGCCTGTAAGTGTTGGATGTTTTTAACTATATAAATTTCTTTCATTACCCATAATAAAATACCGCAAATTTATTTGTCGCCATAGACACATACAATGTTACACCACTGCCACATTGCTCACTACGGGTGCTGTCTTATTTTCTCTACTTTTATTTTTTGTATTACGCGGTTATTTTTCATTTTATTGTGTATTTGTTTTATTTTTGTATTTTTACTTTTTTACACCATGATAAGCTCATGATATACTACAACATAGTATTTTATCCATTGCATTTATGGAACCACAAGCAGCAGCATTATTTCATTCCATTTTCGTTTTATATTTTTCCGCTGCATTTTGTTTTTTCGTTTGTAAGGACCACGCTTTACACAAAAGGAGAGCAAAACAAATAAATGTGTTTACATTTGTAACAAAACTAAAAAATCCTGGGAAAATTATGAGTTGTTATATTTTTCCCTTTATAGTGCTTCATAACAACAATGTATAGTCTGTATTTATGCTGCAGGATATGCTTAAGCAAATATTATTCGCAACTTGAAAGATTTAAAGATTCATAAAAATTGGTAAACGTAAAAATAAAAATATTATAAAGGTTGTGAAAATTTCGAAGAAAACATTTTTCAATTAACAAGGCATATGATTATTACTTATTTTCAAATAATACTTATTCGTTGTAATTGTGAGATGGTAAGTTTTGACAAAAGAATGATTTAAACGAAAATACTAATGTGTCAATTTCATATAATGGTTTACTAGGATAGTCTTAAAAGAAATACTTACGTAAAAGGTATTTATTTATTAAAAAATACATATTTTTGTATTCTGCAATAATAAAGAGTGATGAGCCATAATCTCAAATAAATATTACATTAAATTTTTATTGAACACAATAAATATTTTATTTTGTTATTGAAGAACACAAGTTTGCGGTTTGTCATGTATTTATTGGAATTTGGTTAAATGGAATTTTCGGATTTTTTTTATTTGATCGATTTGAATCCGAATTCATGGAAATACATATAATAGACACGAACCACTAGGTGTAATATTAAACTTAAATTTCTTAGAAAAAAGAAACAAAATTGTTTTTAATATTCGACAATTTATGTAGTTTTAAATATAAAAACCTTTTTCAAAAATATATAATAAAAAATATATTTTTTATTGCTAATTGTAAGCCAAACAATAGTTTACTTTTATTAATCTTTGAGTTACACTTCAACAAATTACAATTTATGTATGGATAAATAATTTCTTTTAAAAATATATATAAAAAAATACGCCTATTTAATGTACATTTTCGTTACGATTATTGTCAAGTATACTAAAAACCAATAATATGATATTCTTTTCTATATTTATTCCATCTTTTTTATGTTTTGTATATTTTTTTTTTTTTTATTTTTTGTTGACAAATTAATTTAAAATATTGTTGTGCTGAATGACAGTATTGAATCTGATACACTCTTTCCTAAATTTAGCAAACCAAAAAAACAAATCAATAAATTATGTGGACACTTGTTAAATCTAGCATAAAATAGAATCATTTCCCTTCAATTTATTCAGTAGGTCAGATTATAAAAGGAATATTTAAAAAAATTAAGAATGAGGCAACAAAGCTTCTATAATGTAGACCGGGAAAAATCCAATATAAAAAAATTAATATAAAAACTGAATTGATTTATTGAACTAGTAGAACTGAACTGAACTATAACTAGAACTGAACTAGAACTGAAATAGAACTGAACTAGAACTGAACTAGAACTGAACTAGAACTGAACCAGAACTGAACTAGAACTGAACTAGAACTGAACTAGAAC
>NC_060952.1:87733651-87735762 GCF_022045245.1 Lucilia cuprina | reverse complement strand
TAGTTCAGTTCTAGTTCAGTTCTAGTTCAGTTCTAGTTCAGTTCTAGTTCAGTTCTAGTTCAGTTCTAGTTCAGTTCTAGTTCAGTTCTAGTTCAGTTCTAGCTTAGTATTGATTTAGATCAATAATACCCTTTAGCCAAATGATTTCTTTCTTTTTGTTTTATATTTATACACTTTCAATTGTTTTACATACTCTCAATAGTTTGTTTTATTTCATTCCTTAAAGTAATATTTATACATATTTACATTTCTATCATGGGAGAGTAGTGTGGTTTTCTCTTCCGTTTTTTTCCTGGAGAAAATTGAAATAAATGTTAGTGTAAATGTGTTGAAATTAAGTTAGTAAATGTCTCATAAGGATCTCAATTGTTTTTAACAACAACACATACCAATGCATTTTCGCATAGAAACATACATACATAAATAAAGTGAAAGAGATAGAGAGAGATGAAAAAAGACAAAAATTAAAGAACCAGAGCAGAAAAAAGTATGGCAATTAGTAAAAACTTAAATTACTACAACAGAAACAAATTGTACGTGTTGTAGTTATTGTTGTGTTTTTATTGTTGTAGACAAAGTTAATGTTCTGGGTGTAGCATCCATGATGAATGATATAATTTATATTTTTGGAACACATTTCTTTCTAAATGTATTTATTTGTTGTTGTTGTCGGTGTTTGTACTTTTTTTATATATTTCTGGTATCTTAAATGATTTATTTTTAATTAGCTTGTTTTTTTCTGTAATGTTTTATTGTTTTTTTATTAGTATTATTATTTATTTTTTTTGTTTTAAAGAGAAAACAGTTTTAGCACTTTGTTTTCTAGAAGAAAAGGGGAACTTTCATAAGTTGTCTTGTAAGTAGGAAATAATTAGTACATTGCTGAATACAAATAGATATGAGTATTTAAATGGTAATTTATTTTATATGAAATATTTATTAAAAAATATATATATTTTTTTAATATACAAAAATAATTTATAAGCTTTATAATTAAAAAAATATTATGGAATATTGTTGCCAACAATATATTATTTTATTTTTACTTCTTTGTAAGAAAATATTTTATGGGCACCTTGGAAAAAAAACTCACATGTAAGAAAAACTGCATAAATTTTCAATTATAAATTTAAAAATTCTTAAATAATTTTATAAAATTTTAATGATCAAATAAATACTCAAATGTAGAAGGGTAATATTAAACAAAGCCTTAAGAAAATATTTTCCAAATTTTATAACTTATATATAAAAAAAACGTATATTAAAATTAAACAAAACATCTTTAATTTAATGTAGTATTATATTACAAATTTCAATTCAGTTGTTCAGCTGTTGCCGGTTATTTCCTTTGTATACATAATTATTATATTATAGATTTTTTAAATATTTACAAAATATTCTCTCCAAAAGCAACCTATCGAAGTATCTTGTAGGAGTGTATGTGTGTATATCTAAAGATATTTATATCAATATCATTTGCTACTCATTTCACTTCAATGATTATAACTCATTTTATTTCATCACTTTTGTATAATTTTCCTTCTATATTTGCTCCTTTTCATCTAACATCTATTGAATTGACAAGGCAATTGACAAATTCATCATAATTTCTAAATTTATAGAATCAACAACAAGAAATAGCCCTGAACCAGTGATTGTATAGATAGATTTAATAAAATGGTACCCTCTTGCACACTTTGTGTATTTCCGGTATTAAAGAGAAAATTCGAAAATATATATAAAACATAATAACAGAAAAGGTATTTTGTTGACCAAACAGAAAAAAACACTTTATTGATTTAAAAATTTATTTTGCTTTATAAGCGGATTTTTCTGACATCATTGTGTAACGGAAAAAAGTAGAAAAACTTTTAAAAATGTCTCGTATTTCAGTTCGATTTAAACAGCAAATACATTAGTTATTATCTGGTATAACCTGGAATAACCTTATTTTTATTTATTTCGATTAAAGTTCTAGTTCAGCTCTAGTTCAGTTCTAGTTAAGTCCTAGTTCAGTTCTAGTTCAGTTCTAGTTCAGTTCTAGTTCAGTTCTAGTTTAGTTCTAGTTCAGTTCTAGTTCAGTTCTAGTTCAGTTCTAGTTCAGTTCTAGT
>NC_060952.1:87728566-87733551 GCF_022045245.1 Lucilia cuprina | reverse complement strand
TGAACTAGAACTGAACTAGAACTGAACTAGAACTGAACTAGAACTGAACTAGAACTGAACTAGAACTGAAATAGAACTGAACTAGAACTGAACTAGAACTGAACTAAACTAGAACAAATGTACTTATCTCCATCCTTATATTAAATATCCAACAACATTTAAAACTAGCACAAGAAATCAGTTAAATAAACCACAGATAAAAAGGACACAATCATATTACAAACAACTAAAACAGCAAGCAACAAACAGTGTTACATATATTTAGATACTTTATAACACTGTGATAAATATTTGTTCACATTCAAACACACATTTACATAAGAAGATACCAAAATTACATTACTTAAGTTCTACATACGACTTCCTATGTTTGTTTCTATAAATGTATATTAATGTGTTCTTAGAGTAACACACCTCCTCCACCCCTTTCAAAAAAAAAAAAAAAAAAAAAAAATAAACAAGTACAGTGACAATAGTAAAGCTGTTTTGAAAAATTATTGCATTAGTTGTACATGCAAAATAAACCACATGAAGTAAATAGACATTAGTTCAGGGAGTAACAACAACTGTAATGGCAACTACAGTAACCGCAACTTCCACAACATATTGTACTTGCTGTTGTTATATACATATATCTTTGTATATCTACTAACTGTCTTTCTGTCTGTTTGTCTATCAACTGTTGTGTGCTGCATATGGATCTTGTGAGATACAAAAGAAAGGAAAAAAAGTTATAGCCCATATACAAAAGGTAATACATATTTTTGGTTTTAGTCTACTAGTTTTTTAAACTTTTTTTTTTCATATATTCCCTGATCGAAACAAAGTCAGTGGTGTGTTAAATGTCTTTGTTTCCCATGGGGCGAGAGGGGACTGTTGTAGTTTTAAAAACATTAAACATATTTACAAACATTTAGAGTTCGTAGGTAAATTTATTCTTAGTTTGTTTGTTTTGCACTTTGTCTTTCTCTCTCTGTAGATTCTTGGTTATGGTTACTGTTAAGATTCTTGGTAACATTTCTATGGAGAATTTATATTGGGGGAGTAAACCACGTGACAATGTACAAATCACTTGAGACCTTTTGCATACTTTTACATGAAATGCAGAAGAAGTATTTTATTGTAACTTTTGTTTTTCGAACAAAAAAAAAATACAATAGAAAATTATTTATAAATGGAAAACAATTGAATGAAAAAGGTGTATATACTTAGTTTAAAAAAGGGGAAAAAATTGTGATTTGTAAACATTTATAGACTGAACTTTAGATGGCTAAAAAATTTAATATATTTTTAAATTTTTGTAAAATAATTTTTAGCTTCTATAAACTATTAAACTACTACTTGGATTGCCTACTCTAAAATACTTGTTCTGCTAAAGTATTACACCATTGTATATATTATTCTATCACCAGAAAAACATACTTAAAGCTCCCTAGGGTGGTAATATAAAAAAAAGAAAACGTCATAACAAAAACTAAGTAATTTTTCCCTTTTTCATGTCATAATCTAAAGTAAATAAAACTCGTCAAAGTTGATTTTGTTTTGTCTTGCCTTTAAATACATGAAAACACTTTATAATGATTTTTAAATAAAACTGAACTTGTTTTTTTATAAACTACAGTACAGGTCATTTATTATTAATTTTTTTCTTAACATGGCAGGGCAAAAGGGTGTGCAAATAAGTAGTATGCATGAGGTATATAAACAAACCCACTTTAACTTTTAAATATACAATATATTTTTTATTTTATTTATTTTTTTTTTGTTTTATTGTGTGTTTAGAATCTAACACTGTTATCGTCTTTTTGTTGTTCTTTTTAATATAATAGTCATGATTTTCATGTCAACTGTCAAGTAAAGTTAACTTGACAAACAAATAGTCAAATGGAAAGACATCTACTACACATGCATTGCAATACAGAAAAGATTGCAGATAAAAGTGAACAAACTAGAAATGGAAGTGTGGCAAACATTACGTTTTTAGGTAAGTATATGTGGGTTTATATACTGTTTTAGACGTAGATACATATGTATGTACATTAACATTATGTAGATGTGTATATTTGATAAAAAATATATATATTTACCTTGTTATTTAGATTGGTAGTCCTCAAATTGTTAATTTACCCACAGTGTTGGGGTTATAGCGAAATTTCTTTAGTGTTCTAAGAAACTCTAAAGTGATGATTGACTTAGAAGCCTTTCTTAGAAACACTAAGTGTTAACAAACTTTTTCTCTTCCTATAAATACGACAAGTTGATCTTACTTATAAGGACAATTTGATTTAAAATTTGAGGACCTAACCTACTTACAAATATATAAATAAACAGAAATTCAGAGACTGTCTGCCTATTTGGCTGTTGATATTTGTAGTAATATACAGGAAGTTAAATTTTCTATTTTCTGTAAATCATTTGTCAACTATATACTTAGAATTACTCAGTGATGTCTGACATTTTCTAAATCTTACAAGTTAAATGTACTCTTATTGAGAATTTTATTCTAATTTTGAAAACATCAACCTATTGAAATTATAAAAATTCAAAGTCCGCCCATCATTTTGTCTGTCTGTCTGTCTGTGCATCAGTTAATACTTTAAAAACAGGACATTATTCAAACAAAAACATAAATTGAAACCGCCTTCCGTTACAGCATTAAAAATATGCATAAATAGTAATGATTGATTTTTCTACGAAAAATTCTCAAAACAAAATTATGAACCACCCTAATACACAATAACAAACATCCAAACAAATATTTATACTGACAAAACAGTCAGTTAGAAAGACAGCTGAACATGGTGTTTTTTCCCATTAAGTTTTATTATTGTCTAAATAAAATAACACATAACACACACTGCTATCACACAGACTCACACACATATTTACAGTACACAACTGTCAGACAGGACATATAGACCAACACAACAACTTTTATAGCAATACACTCATCAAGTAACAAAAAAGTGGCAATTTCTATTTAAATCAAATAAATAAATAAATATGAATGAGTATCTTTCTGGTTGTGTTTGTAAAATGTCTGTTTGGTTTTAAGCTGCATTTGATATTTGAAGGTTTTAGTTTTTAACAAGTAGGAAAGTATAGTCGGGCATGGCCAACCATATAATACCCTACACCATGAGTATATTTTTAAAATTTTTACTTTTTATAAAGAAACTTTTGTTGAATATTTTTCCAAAATATTTAAGCAATTTATTGATAAAAAAAATAAAATTTCTAAATGAGGCTTTATATAGGTCAAATTGGGCCGATCCTCGGTAAATTTGGGAAAAGGATATATTTTTAAATAACAGTTAGTTTTGTTGAGTTTCATTGCGATACAAATGGTTACAAGTCAATTTTAGACGTTTAAGTCATTTTTTGTATGGGGGCTAGGGTCAAATAAGGGCCGATCCTTACGAAAATCTGCAGTGTCATTTATACTTATGTAAAACTTATTTATGCCAATTTTTAGAGAGATAATAGAATATTTGACGTAATTCTGGCATAAAAAGTTCAAATCGGGAGGAACGGTTGTATGGGGGCTAGGTGAAATAATGGACCGATTTCAACCATTTTCAATAGGCTTCGTCCCTGTGCCAAAAAACATGCTTGGTCCAAATTTCATCAAATTATCTTGAAAATTGCGGCTTGTACTTTGCGCACAAGGTTTACATGGACAGCCAGCCAGCCGGACAGACGGACGGACATGTCTTAATCGACTCAGAAAATGATTCTGAGTCGATCGGTATACTTTAAGATGGGTATTGGACCAATATTTTTGTATGTTACAAATATCAGCACAAACGTATAATACCCTCCCCACTATAGTGGTGCAGGGTATAAAAAGAAAACAGGATTATCATGGAATCTACTATAGTATAATTAATACAAATAAAAAAGATTTTACAGTTTAGAAACTTGAAAAATTTATATTAAAAATCTAAACTTCTATTATATTAAGAAAAATCCATTAAACTATCACAATTCCCCAAATAGTTTTACAACTCACATATGGATACAATACACTTCAAAAAACTTGTACTTATTATTCGTTACATAACAATAAATAACAATTATTGTTAATTTGTCATTTTGCACACAACAACATATGTGTATTAAACTCCTTGTACTAGACCCCCTACTAGTGGCAACAACAATTTATTAACAAACAGCTAATAATTTGTTTAAAGTGTCTTGTTAAACATGAAAATTTACTCATACAATAAACCATTGTGTGTGTGTGAGTTTGAGTGAGTATGAAAAAAAAACGAAAAGGGGGTTAAAAAACAGAAATTTTATAAAAATTAAGTGAAAATTGTATGCACACACAATTAAGTTGCTAACACACAAATACATAAATCATTAATAGAGTAAATGTTTATTTATGTTGTAGTAGTGGTAGTAGAATTAAAAATCCCTGCTGTTCACCGTGACGTTACTATAATAATGATTTCGTTTTAAATTTTCTTATCTTTACATAACTTAGTAACATTAAAATAATTCAAATGATGCATAATGAAAAATTGTTTGTTGAAAAATCGTATTAAACAAACGTGGTTAAAAAGGCTACTGCCTGAATCCTTGTAAGACTGCTGGAATGTTTATTTGCTCAGGGTATGTGTAAATATGCGTGCTTGTATTTGTGTAAATGTATTTGTGTATATATCTATGTAACCAAGTTTTATTATGGTCATATGGTAAGCAACCTGTTTTGCATAATTAATCGTACAACGCAAACCGCATGTAATATTTTTACATTAAATTGTAAAGTCACAGTTAGCAGTGAGAGAAATAGTGACAGATGTAAAGGTTTTGACAAAATGTCAGTATTATATTCTATGACATTGTAATAGATAGAGTACGTCGGTATTTGTTTACTAATTCCTAAACCGATGCAGTTGCAAACTAACTATCTATCTATCTATCTATCTATCTATCTATCTATCTATCTATCTATCTATCTATCTATCTATCTATCTATC
>NC_060952.1:87725605-87728466 GCF_022045245.1 Lucilia cuprina | reverse complement strand
ATAGTCTAGTCATAGTCTAGTCATAGTCTAGTCATAGTCTAGTCATAGTCTAGTCATAGTCTAGTCATAGTCTAGTCATAGTCTAGTCATAGTCTAGTCATAGTAATATTGGTAACATAACAGAACGTATACTTAGTAAAAATATCACTCATACCACCTGTTGGGCATATTCATTTTGTGAACTATTTAATAATTAATTTTTTTAAATCTATGATAAATATTCACTAATTTTTTAAGAAAAATTAAACGAAAAGAAAGACGTTGTCGAAAAGTTAATTCCAATTACTTTTATATTTTAATGAGCCAAATGACAAGGGTCGAGAAACCATAGAGAAGGGTAAAATTAAATCGGTACTAACTGTTAGAAAACCCTTCTTTTTTATTTTTTCTAGATTTTTTTAGCAACTTAATGTATGTCACAAATTGTGTGCTTCTTGCTACAGTTTCCTCATTTTCCCTTAACTTTAATATATTTGTATGGGTGCAAACAAAAAATCTCAGCTGTAGCAAAAAAAAAAAAAATGAAAAAATACATATTAAAATGTTGAGTGCTAACAGCAACATCATCATCGTCCTCATCAGCTACCAACTGAACTGGTTGAATGGTTGCTCATTCGGGTGCATGTGTGTGGAAAACAATCCACAAACTTTTATGGTATAAAATAGCAAGAAATACAATAACAACAACAAAAATGTAACATACAACTGAAACAACAACAGAAACAATAGTAAATTGTACCAGTAGAGTAGAGTAGAGCAGGCAACAACAACAACAACGACAATGACAAAAAATGTGTTACATAAAAGCAAAATGTTAAAAGAATGTCATAAGCATTTAAATGAAAGTGATTAAAGTTGCTCTACTTAAATTGAAATTGTGATTTTTTCTCTTTCTCTATAACTACTAACACTACTGCTCTACTCTAGCTGTTGTTATTGGTATTCATTTAGAGTGTATGTGTTTGTTTGTGCTTAAAGATTTGAGTGCGTGTGTACTACATTCAACAGCCAAGCAACGAACCAACAATCAACACTCAACAAGAATAGTGTTGTGTGAGTAATTGTTCAGTATGTGTAAAAGAAGTCTGTATATTTGTTAGAATTTCATTTTCATTTTTAATTCGTTGTTATTATTTTTTTTCGTAGTATTTGCTGTGATTAAAAATCGAAAGAGAAAGGACTCTAGTTTTCTTTTCAAGATGAATAATAACTAAAATTGCCAGTTTACAGACTTGTTAAAAGTCACAGTGTTTAAAGTGGAACATTAAATGTTTTAAATTGTTGGCATATTTGTTGTACTGTACGTATACTTACGAAAAAACTTAAAATTACAAATCGCTCATACTTTATGAAAAATACAAATATTTTCTTCAGGAATACTTTCGGAAGTAAAACAGTTTTTCGTCAGTTTACTATTTCTAGTGTTAAAACTATCACTTCAATATCTAAGATATCATTGTGTATGTAGAGAACAAATGAATCCTAATTTTTACTGATATAACTAATGCTATAACTCTTAATGACACTACTATTAATGTTTCAACAATTATTGCTATTACTATAGCAATTACTAGCATTTGCTGTCCATATTACCAACGCAATTCTCATAATTAAAACAACAATAACATGGGAACATAAATTTCAGTTTCCTCCTAAATGTTTTACAACAATTTTTTGAATTTATTTATAGCTAGTTGTTATTGCTTCCTTAACACTTCCTGGCTTGACAAAACAATATACCCAAAAACAAAAAGAAATATATATATATATATATATATATATATATACAAGACTTAGCACATACTAAAAAAGCTACCTACACATACAACAATACTTATACACCATAAAAGGAAATAAATAAATGAACTTAAGGTCAGACTTTGCTTTATCATTTAATTTAATGTCTACAAATTTTTATCAATAAATAAACTTAGGACTTAGGCACTCACACTCTCCACAATGGTTATAAATAAACAGTTGAATAAAACACTCAATACCGGTATACTTTTAGGCTATTGGCCCTGTAAGAGAACTATACTATTTAGCAATATTTTTCATATGAACGAGAAAAAAAAATGCCACAAAATATTTCGTTTGTAGGTATTTTACATTAAGTTTATTATTTGGCGCATAGCTGTGTAATCTTTTGTCAACATCAATTTGTTTGAATGCGACAAGAAAAATAATGCGATAAACGAACAAAAAGAGAAAATTACAGCAAAAGCAACAGCATACACACTTATATAAAATATATATGACTAAAGTAATAAGTATCTTAAAGTTATATACAATGAAATACATTGGTATATTAAATTACTTACATTTGTATTTATATAAGAATAAAATATATAAAGTTTTTTCTTTGGTATTTGCACACACACAGTCTATCAAACTAATTAAATGGTGTTCTATAAATTACACATTTAATAAAATTTATTGCCGTTTTTTTTTCTTCCCTTTCTTTATAACTTTTTTCTGCTGCCAAACGAAATCAAGTTATAAAACTTCGATTTTTACTGAAAGAATAATGTAATTTTTAAGAAAATAGTAAAAAAACATTTATCCTTTAAACAAGTTTTTGCTAAAATTTTTCATCAATTTATTTGTCAAGATAAAAATTTATTTTCTGTTTCTATATACTTTGAGAAGAAATAATATGGAAGTTCGATGACATTTTCTTACCAACCTTTACAAAACAATGGATAAAGATCAATGTGTTTAGTTCTAGTTCAGTTCTAGTTCAGTTCTAGTTTAGTTCCAGTTCAGTTCCAGTTCAGTTCCAGTTCAGTTCCAGTTCAGTTCTAGTTCAGTTCTAGTTCAGTTCTAGTTCAGTTCTAGTTCAGTTCTAGTTCAGTTCTAGT
>NC_060952.1:87711141-87725505 GCF_022045245.1 Lucilia cuprina | reverse complement strand
GACTATGACTAGACTATGACTAGACTATGACTAGACTATGACTAGACTATGACTAGACTATGACTAGACTATGACTAGACTATGACTAGACTATGACTAGACTAATATTTGGACAGCATTAATCAAAACTATTTTAAAGCTTTTCATTTAAGATTTTTTCAAGTGATCCACATATTGAAGGGCAACAAATTTCTATAGACACGTGAGTTCTGTAATATGCGTCATTTATAACTCTTTTTTAAAATACAAAATCAAAATTCCTTTTCGCTGCAAATAAATGCAACTATTTTACTAACAATCCAATACAAAAATCCTTCAAAACATTGTATAAAGCTCAAAAAAAGCTACCCATACAAACACGTGAATTTGCAAATATAAGCATTTAAAGGTATGGGCTTTACATAAAAAATATAAAAAATGGCTTAAAAAAGAAACAATTACAAAAAAGCAAAATATGTTTCGTTCCCATTTTTTCGCATTTTATTTTTTTTTTTTGTTGGCAAGTAATCTCTTAAAAAAATAACTGTATGAATGAAAATCCAACAGCATCTCTAAAGGCAAGCAAGCCAGTCAAACGTATGCAAATACATAAAAGAGTATAATAAAATACTGAAAAACAAAAAAACTCTACCAAATACAAATTGAAATGCCACACCCACTGGGGACAAGCTACCAGCAGTATATACCAACAGTAAAAAAGAAAAATAAACAGAACTATGTAGAGTAGAAAAACATAAAGGAGGGTAATACGAAATGTCATTAGAATGTAGTGGGTTTCAAAAGTAAAAACTGTCTAATAGTTAATAACAGATATTTAAAGTTTTTATATTTGTTAATGTTATAACAGAAACAAGCAAAAAATATTTTCAGTTGACTTTTCATCCAGCCCTTTTCACAACACACTTATTCAAGCTTGTACACCAACATAACGACTTTTACTATGTAAACACATTTCGTTTTCCTAATACAGAAGAGAAAGGTTTTCCCAGCAGTAAATTTTTGTTGTTGGTATTTTTTTTCCCTTGAAATGTGATGCGGTTTTTGCTGAAAACTTACTTATTCATTCATTTTTCTCACTCACGTTTTTTATATATTTTTTATGATTTGTTTTTTTTTTTTTAATTTGGTGCATATGAAAAAGAGAAAAGTAATAAGAAATCCGAAATAAATTTTGATGTCTTGTTTCTAATTTCTGAATAGCAATAATCCTTAGTATTGGTGCTGACTTTAAAATGTATAATCTGTATTCCTCTTAAATATTATAATTGATAGTAGTACAAAAGGATTTGATATGGTATTTGTAGCTCATAATATATTGGTCTACACCGAACCAACAATTTATCAGTTAGAATAAATGTTTCAGTTCAGTTATCGTTCAGTTTTACTTCAATTCTAGTTCAGTTTTAGTTCAGCTTTAGTTCAGTTCTATTTAAGTTCTAGTTCAGTTCTAGTTTAGTTCTAGTTCAGTTCTAGTTCAGTTCTAGTTCAGTTCTAGGTCAGTTCTAGTTCACTTCTAGTTCAGTTCTGGTTCAGTTCTAGTGCAGTTCTAGTTCAGTTCTAGTTCAGTTCTAGTTCAGTTCTAGTTCAGTTCTAGTTCAGTTCTAGTTCAGTTCTAGTTCAGTTCTAGTTCAGTTCTAGTTCAGTTCTAGTTCAGTTCTAGTTCAGTTCTAGTTCAGTTCTAGTTCAGTTCTAGTTCAGTTCTAGTTCAGTTCTAGTTCTGTTCTAGTTCAGTTCTAGTTCAGTTCTAGTTCTAGTTCAGTTCTAGTTCATTTCAGTTATAGTTCAGTCCTAGTTCTAGTTCTGTTCTTCATATTTAAATAAATCCGGTGATTCCATGTAAGTTGGTGCAAATACAATAACGGCCATTTTTGGTCATTATTACTTTCAGTGTCTGTGCTGGTTTTAACATTATTTTTATTTAATTATTTATCATGCTTTTTATCTAATATCTAGGTACATGTTTTTTAATTGCTCGTTAAAATGTTGTGTGTAGTAATATTCAATAATACTATTAAAGTTAAGTGGTTTGTTTTTAGATTTTTTGTCTCTTTCGTCTCGTTACATGTATCCGAAAGTGTATTCGAAAATAAGTGTTCTAAATATATATAAGCGAGTATACGAGAATATATGACCCAACAGTTTTATAAGGTTCCATGCATAATATTTCCAAATATGTAAATATTTACTTAGTTTCCCAATACCTTCCCCGAATTACAAGGCAATTCAAATAAAGGTAGTCGACACTTAGAAAATACAAATACTCACATACAAAATTTATTCTCTATCATACAAATAACCAAACATATAAACAGTTGCATGAATAAACGTTCATTTTACACGTAATATTAGCTTTTATCCTAAATGAAAACTCTTAATGGTATTTGTCGTCAAACTTATATGAGTAAAATGTTACATGCTAAAATGTCTACTTATAAACCAGCTAAGGGCATTTAAAATTAACGCACACAAATCAGAAACCATACAAGTGAGAATGCTAATAAATACTTATTTAATAGAAATTCATTCTGTTATGTAGGCATGTCATATGCATCAAGTCATATGCAACAAAACTTTTGAAAAACGCCCATGACTGCTTCAAACTTACACACTCTCTCACTTAAACTTCCTGTCACCCTAAGTAGATTTCTATGAGTATGCTTGAGTGTTTGAGCAAAAATGGTATTTGTAGATTTTATTGTAGTGTTACTATTGCTACTACTAGTACTCTAGTTGTTATCGTCATTGTAGTTTGGCTTGCGTTTGTAATCACGTTTTAGAAAATAGCTCATTTAATGACTAAAACCAATTGCATAAAACATGAACACTAAGTACTTGAGGTTACTAATGAAAACAACAAGTTCAACATTACTTAGTTATTTTTTTTTCGTACTACCAAATTGTTCTTAAATAAAGCAACAATATAAAGTTTTTTTATACAAATCATTTCATATTCGTTAACATGCAACACAAATTAGTTATTTATACTTTTATTTGTACTATTTTTTGTTTCTAGTTAAAAATACATATTTTGGAAATATAATATTTTGCATTGGTAAATTTTTTGGAAATTTATTTATGTTAACATTTTGTATTTGTTGAAAGAAAATTAAGTGATTTTAATAAACATAACTTGTCGAAGTTATCTCTCTAGTCTAGTTCAAGTTTAGTTCTAGTTGTGATCTAATTCAGTTCTAGTTCAGTTCTAGTTCAGTTCTAGTTCAGTTCTAGTTCAGTTCTAGTTCAGTTCTAGTTCAGTTCTAGTTCAGTTCAGTTCTAGTTCAGTTCTAGTTCAGTTCTAGTTCAGTTCTAGTTCAGTTCTAGTTCAGTTCTAGTTCAGTTCTAGTTCAGTTCTAGTTCAGTTCTAGTTCAGTTCTAGTTCAATGTAATGGTTAGAATTTAACTCTTGAATATTTTTCAAAAAAAAATTCCATTTAATAAATGTCTTTTAAGCTTTTGTGTAATTAGTAGAATTTTATATGAAACTAAAGTAATCTTTTGTTTTCCCAAGCTTTCGACATATATGATTGATGACAAAAACCTTTTTATTTCTTTATTAAGGTATAACTTAAAATAAACAAAATTGTGCATTATAAATGTGCGTTGCATAATTGTAAGAAACTTTATAAGTTTGAGCTTTTTACGTAAAACAAACACTACCATCATTTCATTAGGGTAATAACTTAAAAAACAAAGTTGTTCATTAGGAATGTTCACTACATAATTGTAAGAAACTTTATAAGTTTTAGCTTTTTACATACTACAAACATTATTAGCACTATATTGTTTAATATATTCTTAAATCGAACAAACCGATATTAAAATTTTAACTCTGTAAAATGTTAAAATTCTATGGACAGCATTTGCGCTATATAGTTTTTTTCAGCACTCCTTTGATCCTTTTATGATAGTCATGCGTTTAAAATAAAATGGAGAAAATAAACTATGTAATTCTTAATGTGCTCTTAATAAGTAGGAAGCAACTTTTTAGCTGTTGCACACACAGTATGTTTATATATGCTTAAGTATTAAATAAAAACTATACTTGACAGATGCATCAAAGAAAACAAACTTTAAAAGCATGAAGTAACCCAGAAAATGTTTTAAGTGAGGTGTAGTTTTAATTTGTAAATAATATGATTTATCACTATTTTTATGAAAATCTAATGGATAAAATAAAATAAGTTTGTAAAAATGTATTTGTAGTATGCAGGTTTAGTTTTTTTTTTTTTTTTTTTTTTTTGCAATGCCTTTTATAATGTCTCTCTTAACAATGACATTTTGTTATCATACTTGGTAAAAGTAATGTGAGAAGTACTTTGAGGTTATTGTCTGTAAAATATATAATAAAACTAAAGACTTTGTATGCACTTACAGACACACAGTCCAGTTCTGTCTGGTTAAAGATTTCTATTAAAATATTTCTTTTTTTTTTTTGCAAATCTCAATAAAAAGCAATTCTATGTATAATCATAAAAGCTGCAACGTGTTATAGCAGAAATTATACAAAGCACTTATTGTCGCATATTTATAAGCTTCCCAGCGGATTGTAGAGTCTCAATGTATCAGTTTTTAATCAGTAGTTATACCCTACACCACTTTAGCATAATAATATTGTTCGAATCATTATACCCTACACCATTTTAGTGGGAAGGCTCAGAATAACTTTCTGAGTCAATTTAGCTATGTCCGTCCGTCCATCCATCCGTCTGTCCGTCTGTCTGCATGTCTGTCTGTCCGTCCATGTAAGCCTTTTAATCAAACTACTATCTTCATTTGTTTAAGGGACGAAGCTTATTAGAAATGGTTAACCTGAGAACTGCAGGTTTTGTAAAATTTAATTTACCTGTGCTGTTGAGTGTTGTTAATATTGTGTTTATGGAAAATAATAAAGCAACCAATTATTTTCCATAAACACTTTTAATGTGCGAAAAGACAAAAGATTGTATATTTTCAATTATATTTAAAATAAATTTATATAAAATTTTATTTGAGTTGAAAACAGGTCAGAAAAGATCACTTTTTGATATCCTACAAAATACACGTTTGAGCTTATAGACTAAAATTTTAAACTTGCTCATGGTTTATCTTTAAATGAATATTTCCCTCGGAAAGTATTATTATTATTGCAATAACATTATTTAAGTTAATTAATACAAATTTCTCTTTACTAAATTTAGCATTAGATTTTTCCGGGTTTAATAAAATTAAATTAAATTATTAAACTTGTTCTATTATCCTTTTGTCGTGCAGCTAAAAAATAAATCTACTTAAATCGAGTAAAATCACTAGAATTTGCTAAATCTAAAATCAAATATAAAATTAAATACACAAACTCATTGCATGAGGCGTATACAAGAATTGAACAACAAACAGTTCAAAAAATAAATATTAATTAAAATTGCTACATTATCATAATGAAAAATGTTAACGGTAGACATTTTATTTTCTACTTTTGATTATAATTATTGAACATTTTAAATGCTGGTGTAGTTGACATCAACATTTTAATTATAATAATAGGGAGTAAGTAAAACAGGACAGGATTTAAAGGGGATTTATAGAAATAAAGGAATTCGAAATTTTATTGTTTCGCTGTAAAAGACTTTTGTTGATAAATCATAATGTTATTGAAAGATTTTTCTTACAATCTAAAGGCTTCTTTTAAATATCTGCCATCCTACTTATATTCTATATATAGCAAAGCAGCCATTCGTATATAAATAATCTTTTCTGTCTGACTGATTTTTAAATCACAATCTAAAATCAGAAAAAATAATAATAATGAAAAAAATCATTATATCTATTATTCTTATCAAATGAGTTTGTTTATTATCATTAGATAATGTTGTTTATATAATATGTTTACTTTTGAATACTTAGATATTGATTTAAATATTTTTCACTTATTTATTTAAATTCTATATCCACACATTTTTGGTCATAATTTAAAGGAATGAAGTATAGTTTAAAATTTCAATTAATTTAATGTTTTTTTTTTTTTTTTTTTTTTTTTTTTTTAATAAAAATCTATACAAACAAAAATTTTATTTAATTACAAATGACATTTCACTATCAAAGCTATTCACTTGTCTTTCTTTAATTGATTTTTAATTAATTTTTAAATTCATTAAGATATAATTTTGTCTTTTTAAAAATACAACTTTACAAAAATAAAAAAAATTTATTTGTCACTTTATAAGGTTTTAAAACAGGACTTATAGTATCTTAATTTTATCACCAATACATACACTTGTACCACTATGCACTATATAGGCAACTGTAAATTAAATGCGAAGATTTTTGTACGAAAACTTATGAAAATTAAAAGATTGAGTATGTATTCTTATAACATTGTCTAATGGCTTTAGTTCTTATCTTAGAATTCAGATAACAGCTAGATGGCTAACAGAGGTAAACACCTACAACCAGAAAGTCACTAGATCGATTTGAATTAATAATGATAAATCTAAGATCATAAGATTAATACCCTTTTAAAATCGTAAACATTTCCAGAGTACTAGTAAACTCGTTGCTAAACCCCTAAGAGGGAGAGAATGTTCTTTCCTAAATCGTATGCAATGCACACTTAGAATAATGTATGTGTGGACGCGAAGGTATGTATGATGAAAATTCTAAGTAGACATACTTACATACATATATTCATACAAAATTCGGCGAACGGACGAATGAAGACCAAAAGAAATAGGCATTTCGGGTGCATTTCGTTTTTGATCATTACTAGGCTTTTGTTGAATGTAAGTTTAATATAATTAGAAACAAGATCTTTAGTTTAGTCCGAGTTAGTTGATCATGGCCTCAGGTAAGTTTAAGTGTTCTAGCCTGGTAGACCGGAGGTGTTGGAATCGATCCCCTCATAGGGCACTGGTTAGGAAGCGCAAAACATGAAAAATAGAAGCCTTTCTAAACTTAGTAAGTAAGTTAGTTAATTAGTTAGTTATTTAGTTAATTAGTTAGTTACTTAAAACGATGTAAGTGTGCACGCGAAGGTATGTATGATGCAAATTCTAAGTAGATATACATACATATATTCATACAAAATTCGATGAACGGACGAATGAAGACCAAAAGAAATGAGTATTTCGGGAGCATTTCGTATTTGTTCATTACTAGGCTTTTGTTGAAAGTAAGTTTAATACATTTGGAAACAAGATTTTTAGTTTAGTCCTTTGTGAACATAGTAAGTATGTTAGTTAGTTAATAAATTAGTAAGGTTTATGGCAAGTACTCTAGCCTGGTAGACCGGAGGTGGTGTAATCGATCCCCTCATATGGCACTGATTAGGAAGCGCAAAACATGAACAATAAAAGCCTTTGTGAACTTAGTTAGTTAGTTAGTTAATTAGTTAGTGAGTTAGTTGGATACTTAGTTAGTTAGTTTTCTGTACACGAAAAGCGGTGTGTTCGATTTTTAACTGAAGCACTGGTTAAACAGCGTACAACGGAGGTCTAGATGTATTTCTTGAGATATTAGGTATATAAGTCCCTGTATATATATGTCCTTGTATAGTCACCTCACATATAAAGTAAAACTTAAATTTGTATAAATTGTTTTCAGAGCCACTTCAGTATTAACATGAACATTTATTAGAACAAATTGTCGAATTAATAAAAGGAGGCGTGGCATCTCCAACAGGATTAAATGCTACAATTGTTTATCTCCGAGACTATTGGAGCTAGAATCTTATAGTTTGCACTAAGAGCCTTAACATCCTTCCGTTATTTAAAATACGATACGTTAATATGCGAAAAATTAAAACTTAGTGAAAACCAACAGGTTTAAAACAAGTTGAAAAAACAAGACAATATCTCTATAATATACAAATTTCTTACTATAAAAAACACTAAAAAACTAATTAATTACCTTCACTCATTTAACACAGTAATAAACTCAATGCCCCAACTCAAACCCACTACTGGCCAATTGCCTATTAATTACACTCACCCCCCCCCCCAAAAAAAAAAACAACTCTCTTATATAATAAATGTTCTTCCTACTATAAACATTTATTAAGTACTTTGGTATTTATCTTAATCCCAAAAAGTAAATTCCCTTATTATTTATTTACGTCTTATTAATTTTCTTATTAAAATTGTTTTCTAACATTTAAAAGCTCTCACACAAAACGCAAATAAATACTTGCAAAATAATAAAAATCAAAAAAAGCTGAAAAGAAAATCCATAAAACATAATTGTTTTTTTTGGGGTAAAAGGAAATTTTTAATTTAAATTCTTAGAAAACCTAGAGAAAAAATGATATAACAATTTTACAAACATAAAATGACTTAATATGTAATATAAAGAAAAAAAACATAGAAAAACCAAAATAATTTTCAAAAAAATCAAAAAGTTAGACATCTAGAAAAAGGTCAAGAAAATTGTGTTAATATGAAAGATTGGCAGCTATAGTAATAGTCTTTTTAGATGAAATATGTTATGTAGATTAAAGTAAAAAAGTTTTTTTTTACATTTTTTTTAAGAAATTATAAATATATTCATTAAAAGTTTTTGGTTAACTTTTGTTGACGTACTATGTCCCACCACACTAGTTTTATTTCAACTACGACTAAGGAGTGAGATCGAAAAATTCTTAACACACGTTTTTCATTACATTTTTCAACCAAAGTATTATTTGATTTTTTTTGATCAAGTTACCTTTGAAAAACATGTCAGTTATTATGTGTAATGTGAATTATATTAATTTTTTTTAATCTGATTAAAATAAGTGACCAGAAAAAAGTGCGTACTGAAATTATTAAATATTTTCAACTAAACCCAACTTGGTCTTACAAAACGTTGGCATACAAAGGTCTGCCGTCAAACTGTTTCCAGTACCGGGAGAACTTGTCAGTTGATAGAAAACCTGGTTCAGGTAGAAGGATTGGTCCACATGATGTTTCTAAAGCCAAAAAAATAGAACGCATTTTCAAAAGAGCTCCCAACACATCCGGTAGGAAAGCAACTCGGTTAGCTCAGTGCTAGGACTATTTGGTACGAAAAGTTAAAGCTAATGCAGGTTTAAAAACATACAAGGCTCAAAAAGTTCCAGACAGGAACGCTGCTAAAAATTTAGAGGCCAAAAACAGAGCACGGAAATTGAAGTCAAGTTTTATAAAAAATATTCTTGCTGCATAATGGATGACGAAACGTATGTTCTGGCAGATTTTTCGCAACTTCCAGGTCAAAAGTTTTATGTTGCTGATGCTCGAGGGAATGTTGAAGAAAAGTTTAGGACCCAAAAGCAGACAAAATTTCCCAGAAAGTTCTTGGTATGGCAAGCAATATGCAGTTGCGGCAAAAGAAGCCAATCATTTGTTACAACGGGCTCTATAAATACCGAAATTTACATCAAGGAATGTTTACAAAAAAGGCTGCTTCCATTCATAAGACTTCATAATGTGTCCACTTATTTTTGGCCTGACTTGGCATCCTGTCACTATGGTAAACAAGCCCTTGAGTGGTACAAGAACAATAATGTGGTATTTGTACCAAGAGAGGCAAATCCTCCAAACTGCCCGAAGCTAAGGCCAGTGGAGAGATATTGGGCTCTTGTTAAAAGAGAATTGAAGAGTACAAAAAAGGTGTCCAAAAGTGTGGTAGATTTTAAACGGAGATGGACTACATGTTCGAGCAAAGTGACAGAAAGCACTATAAAAACGTTAATGGAAGGGTTTCCGAAAAGGGTTCAAAATTTCATCACTAGTGATTAAAACTATAAAAATATTTTTTTTTTTTTGTAAATTGTAATAATAATTTGAATCAAATAAAAAAATAAAGCTGTAAGTTTAGTGGTTTCTTTTTTATAAACATATATGTATGTTAAGAATTTTTCGATCTCACTCCTTACTGATGACTGCAACTTGTACTTAACGAAAGCAATTATTGTTAATCTGAAGATTAGAAAAGTTTTTCTTTAAATATTTTACTTGGTAGAATTGTTGTGATTGCTTTCAACAAAGTGATGAATGAATTTGTTAAGTACAGTTTAAGTTATTTACAAACAAGGCCTTTTGAAAGGCCAACTTTAGTATTAAAATGTCAATTTTTTAATGAGTCTTTGAATTGAAGACCTTTCATTTAGATAGCCTTTTTGTTTCAGTAGCATGTAATGTTCAAATAATTTTTCTAAATATTTACAATTTTGTTTCTCGACTAAACTTATATTTGCAGTTATTGAGGTGGAAAACTGCTTTGAAGTTATACTTGAGTAAATGTAAAAATATAAACTAAATTTTGTGGTTGTTAAGTTTAGCCATACCCATCTATTAGTTCAAACCTGGCTGTCCATTATTGTGAATACATTTTTTATCGGTGCAAAATAAATGACAATTTTATCAATATTTTTAAAAGTTTATATTCGATATAAACAATTTTTGAATGATTCCCACTAGATCGGTTAAGAATACATATATATTTAAAATGAAAGCAATCAAATTTTTTAAAACGTTGGAATCACTCTAACATTTAGTTACATTTACCTTTCATTTTACGGGTTCTTGTACATTCAAAAAAGAAATATTAATATATTTACCTGAAATTAAAGAAAAATAAAAGAAATATATATTAATATTTGTTCAGATATTAATTAATTATATATGTAATTTTTAATTTGTATAAAAAGCAAAAAATTGAGAATTATTTTGTATGATTATATATTCCATCACTCAAGATCACATAAGAATATTTTTAATATTAGCTATAGGCCAACTGTGCGTATGATTGATAATAATTTGTAATTGATATCACTATTCAACAAAATCATTTTTTTTTTTTTTTCAAAATTACAAGGTCCGACCTATATATTTTGATAGAGGAGACAAAAAAAATGAGATACGTGAATTGGCGTTTTGGAAGTTTACATCTGAATTTCATTTGAGACGACATTCAAATTTCCAACTCTGGCACATTCTTATTATTAATCGGCACAAGAAACAATGTGATCCTTACAATTAAGATATAAAATTTATTCACTAAATTTATGTAAAATATTACGGAGAATATTTTTGTGAAACATGTTAACCCTCTGACACCTCAAGGAATGGATCTTCTTCGTCCCTCTTTTAAAAAAGAGCAAAAACACGAATTTAATGGGTTCAGATGTCCCGCAAAAATATTATCCGTAAAATTTTACTCTAAGACTCTGAATACACTACAACGGAAAACCCAACCAGAAGGTAGAAATAAGAATCAACAAAAGAGAGCTTAGTGTTAAAGTAGAATTTTATTTTAAAGTACCTTAAAATTTGCACGAAAAAAATTATTCAACTCTAACTCAAAATCACTATTATCTCTATAAATTTTGCTAGAGGAGACAAAAATGTGTATCAGCGTTTTAAAGGTTTACAAATGAATGTCACTTGAAGGGGATTGTTTAAAGTTTCCCAACACTCTCATTGTCAATCGGCATAAGACCCAGACCTTTTAGGTATAAAATGTGTTAAGTAAATTTATGTAAAATATTTGTTGAACATGTTAATGCTCTCAACTCATCAAGGTATGTTATTTTTTTCTACGTTTAGAAAAAGAGCAAAAACACCATTTGGATAAATCTAAAAAATTATTTATTAAAATAACATAGCTATTTATAAAAAATGAAACTGAACATAGACACTTCCCACCACCTGATTAAAATTCCACTTTTTCTCCAAATGTTCAGATGAAAATAAAAATCCCTCGTACAAAATTTGCGGTTTATAGTTCTGTTAGTTTCCAAGATAGAAGAGTTTTTGTATTTAAATCATATGGGAGGTAGGTACCGCTCCCTCCATTATTAGTCCATCAATATATTAGCCAAAATATTAACATGAATGTTCTTAGTGCAAAATTTTAATTTTTTAACTCTAATAGTTTCTAAGATTAACGAATTTTTATACCCTACACCACTTTAGTGGGGAGGGTATATTGGATTTGTGCTGGTGTTTGTAACATACAGTATACTAATCATCTTAGAATCGTTTTCTGAGTCGATTAAGCTATGTCGTCCGTCCGTCCGTCTGGCTGGCTGTCCATGTAAACCTTGTGCGCAAGGTACAGGTCGCAATTTTTAAGATAATCGGATGATATTTGGCACGCTCGTTTTATTTGACCCAAGGACAAAGCTTATTGAAAATGGTTAAAATCGGTTCTTTATTTCACCTAGCCCCCATAGGACAGAACCCCCGAAAAGGGTTTCTGAGCTCATAATTATGTTAAATATACAGATATATCGATAAAATACGGCACAACTAAGTCTTATATAAGTATTGATGACCCTGCTAAATTTCATAAAGATCAGACCACATTTGACCCTAGCTCCCACACAAAGTCCATGGTCCATATTTGTCCCTAGCCCCCATATAAAGCCTCTTTCAGAAAATTAGTTTTTCATCCATAACAACAAGGGAATATTGAAGATAAATGATTTATTATGAAAAATAAATCACATTTAATATTCATAACTGGTGTAAGGTATCATAAGGTCGGCCACACCCGACTATACATTCTTACTTGTTATATATAATATTGGCCTCCGATAGGTTAGTGTTCTAATCTGGTAGACCAGAGGCGGTAGGTTCGAAAACCACCTGAGGCACTGGCTGATGAGCACACAATAGGTCCGATATATGCCTGACTAACTAACTAACTAACTAACTAACTAACTAACTAACTAACTAACTATATATAAGTAAATGCAGTGAAATGCTTAGTATTATGTTTTAGCCAACATTACGTATGATGAATATTCATTTTTAAGTGTTGTAAGAAAAATCTACATATCTTCTTAAAAAATAAACCTATTAATAAAAGTTTAACTGAAAATAAAAGCCGAGGAATATTTCATAAAATATAAACAATATTTTCATACACAATATGAGCAATTTGAAAAATTGTTTTTAAAATTTTAGAATTTTTTTTATTTTTTTAAATTCCATAATTAATTTTTATTCGAAAAACTCTTGTCTACCATACACATATTTATGTATACTTTGCAAAAGTTTTATATTAAATTTTTAAATAATAATATTTTTCAACATAAATTTTTAATTTTTTCTTTTAAGACTTAAACAAAGAATTAATATTTTGTTTCACCCAAATGCGCAGTAATCAATCTCTATATAACAATAATTTTGTTTTTTCTTTTTTCAAATCTAACAAGCTGATGTCTCAACATTTCTTATATACTTATAAATACTTATTCAAAAAATAAAATAAAAAAAGAAAACAAATTTAATATTTATACAGACAAAGATGAGAAAATTATAGTCTATAAATCTTTAACAATTTATGAACTTTTGCTAGACTTATAAGTTAGTAAGTTAAAATGACCAACCATACAAGTTGTCAAAAAAGTCTAATCATTGTCTTGTTATAAGATGAGCATTAAAAATAAAGAAAGTTATTTTATGTTCGTACACTCTACAACTGTAGGAAAATTTTCGTCCATAACAAAGTTTGCCCAGGAAAAAAACAACAATTCTTTATATAAAAAAGTTTCATTTTATACTGTTTTCACTGTCCTTAACACTTAAGATTTTGCTGTCTTTTTTGTGTTATTACAGTCATAAACTAAACTCAGGTGTCTTATTATCAGACAATGTCATTTGTTCATACATATTTTATTTTTATATTTTGTTGTTGCAAAAAAAAAAAAAAAAAAAAACACACAAAATTTAAGAAAAACAAAGTTTAAATTGAAAATATTTTTGAAAAACAAGACACACAAGTTGAAATAACAGCACCCAACTGAATTATTGGTATTCTTTTTTATTATTTTCAATTTAAAGTTTTTCATGGTTTCTGAAAATATTCTCCAGAAAATATTATGTACTTGTATTTTTACGTACGTACGTATACAGTAAATGACCTGAGCCACAAAAGCCTCAGAAAATTTAGCACAATGTTAAGTAAGCATTTAAGTTATATTCTCAGGTTTTTCGAGTTTTCTATTTTTTGTTGTTATTTAGCTTAGACAAGCATTCTATTCTATTTTTTTTTTTTTGTATTTCTTCTTTTCATTCTTTCTGAAGAAATTGTTTTTTTTCTTAGATCTCTTTTGTATTTTTTTACTACCCACCACTCTTTTAGTAAAACACAGTAAAAATAAAACGTCAATCTAGTACTAAACCTCAAGGTAAAGACATATTTCACAATATATGTATTTTAAGGATAGAAAAAACAATGTGTAAGGCTTGAGCGAAAAAAAGAGCTATAGTAGACTTCGAAGGTTACTACTGTTACTATGTATCTTCATTAGTTCAATTCTAGTTCAGTTGTAGTTCAGTTGTAGTTCAGTTGTAGTTCAGTTCTAGTTCAGTTCTAGTTCAGTTCTAGTTCAGTTCTAGTTCAGTTCTAGTTCAGTTCTAGTTC
>NC_060952.1:87698843-87711041 GCF_022045245.1 Lucilia cuprina | reverse complement strand
GTTAGTTAGTTAGTTAGTTAGTTAGTTAGTTAGTTAGTTAGTTAGTTAGTTAGTTAGTTAGTTAGTTATTTAGTTAGTTAGTTAGTTAGTTAGTTAGTTAGTTAGGTAAATCCAAAATATCTAAGAACATTTCTCAATTTTTACATTGTGTAATTCAATGCTTTTAATAGGGACACCTCTACGTATACGTGCTAAAGATTTTTTAATATAACAAATATCGAGTATACGCCTAATGTAAGGAGTCAATACATTTTTCTTTCAACACGTCATCTTTAAGTGGATACTTTTTGATTTTTTTATCATATCAAACTGACTGACAGTTCTTTTAATTTTGGTTTGGTGACACCACGTAGTGTTGTCCGTATATCATTACATTCCCTTCACTTAAAAAACTACACATTCAGCGTTAGCAAAGATCACTTACGTTATAATTAGTATATAAATATATTTTTTGTTATTCCATAGCTAGATGTGGATTTTCCCTCATATCAAAATTACAATTCCTTTTCTGTTTGTTTATCTCATATGAAGAGAGAATATGTAAACTTATATGTAGATATGTGTGTATATTTATAATATCTGTAATATCCCACCATTACTCTAGCTTTACATTTATACTACTGCATTTTAGTTTTATATCTTTCCACGTTATTTTATATGTACATGTAAACCAAATATATATCAACATGAATCATTGGATAAAAGTTTATGTGTGTAAAAAAAGGAAAATTTATACACTTGAACATTAGAGAATATCATGTGATGGTCTTACATACATATATATACATACATACATTTACAGAGGATTTAGACAACAAATATTTAGTTTATAGCTATTTCTCATGTATACAAATGAATGTTTGTTACTTGTCATATAAAATTGTAAAACTGTTACATTTGTTGCTAATAATTTTTCTTAATTAAAATTTGACATTTTTTTTTTTTTTTTTGAAAGATTATAAGTGAAAAAATAATTTTCCAAAAATAAAATTAAATCAAAAGCATTTTTCTTTGAGTAAAATTAAACTTAATATTTAATATTCTAATTGTCTAAACATAAAATTTTTATTTAAACTTTTAATGTTCTTTTTAAATAACTTTGAGTATTTTTGTCATTTGTTCAATTTGTTTGGTCTGACAGTGACAATATTGCACAATAACCAAGTGTCAACATTTCACAATTAAAATGTAAATCACATTTAATTATTTTTGTTTGAAGATTGTTGTTTTTTTTAAAGTTAATTACTCAATTGTCTACCCTTCCAGTGACCACAATTTGCCAAAGTTTATGTTGAAATTTATTGCGTGTGACACGCACTATATTGTCAACATAAAGTCTGTTTTGAATTTTTTAATACGAATTTTTGAGTTTTGTTTGTTTGCATAACCAATAGACTTGTATATAAAGTGTTTGTAAAGGATTTAATCTATAAAGTTATAAATGTCTTAACAAATATAGTTTACTAGCTATAACCGATGTGATTTAATACTCTTAACCTAATTTACTTTATATTAAATTTTTATTAAAGATTTCGTTGCTATGGAAGATGCCTTGCCCCTTTTACGTTGTAAATTTGCATATGAATGTTAAGCTTGTTCATGCAAAATAAGAGCATTTTAGCTCATATATTTCATGTATTTAGTTTAACTGGTGGAGGCCAGTGACCTAGTAATAAACTCGGGATTCTAAGTGTAATATTGCTCAGATATTTGTGCCACACCCACTGTACTTAGTTCGCCCACTTCATCATCTCATGTTTATTGGAATATCATTGTTTATTTCTATCGGCTTGAGTATTTTTCTTAATTATCTTTTGTCTCGTAGCTGAACTTCTCTATTGGAAAGTTTGTAGAATAACGTTATATTAGCCTTTAGATTTGTCTATTATCTAAGCTAAATGCTGGTTTATGGCCTTGTCTATGGCCCAATCTATTGTATATTCAAATGTGAATTAATTTACTGGATAGGTTGTGGGCTAGTCTATTGAATAGTATATTCAATTGTCTATTATCTAGTCTGTAGACTAGTCTATTAGCCAGTTTTTGGTCTAACATATTAGCTAGTCTGTTTATTATAGTTAGCTAAGTGCCACACCCACTTTACGCCCACTTTGTCACCAATTATTAATTTGAATATCAATGTTTTGTTTTATGATTGCTGTACTTCTGTATTGCGTCGTCTACGGAATAACGGTTGATATGTCCTTGGACTAGTCTGTTGTCTAGTTGTTGAACTGCTTTATTGTGTACTCTGTGAAATAACTTAAGATTATCCTTTAGACTTGTCTATTTGGTTTATTGCCTTTCCTATGAACTAATCTATTGTAAGTAAAGTAAATTTGATTACTGACTACTTTGTTGATCAGTTTATTTAATATTCCATTAACCAGTTCATTGTCTAGTTTATGGACTAGTATATTAACTAGTTTTTGAACTAATCTATTGTCTAGTCTGTGAACTAATACACTGTCGATACGAATGACTAAGTTTAGTGACTAGTTTGTGGAATAGTCTATAAAAGAGCCTATTCACTAGAACTAGTCTGTGGAAAGCTCTATTGACTACTGTTGTTCTTGTCTATGGCTTATTCTATTGAATAGTCTATGTCCTGGTCTACTATCTAGCAAATGTACTAATTGTCTAGCCTGTTTCTTCTCTATTAACGAATCTGTTTTACTTGGTGGACTAGATTATTGTATATTCGATTAACAAATAGACTATCTACATTAAGGCCTAGTATATATAGAATAGGATGTCCATCTATTGTCTATGAACTACTGTCAATGAACTAATCTATCTGCATAAAAAGTACTAAAAATCCCAAAATTTATTATATACTCAGCTACCCATTCATAAATGTGTTTACTTAAAAACTTTTATTTTAAACAAATTTCTTAAATTATTATATAATCTCCATTTAATTTCTTTCATTATAACCATTATCTTGTCAATTAAAAATAATAAAATTTCTTAAAATCTTTCGGATTATTTTTTCTTCTTAGCTCTTTCTCTAGCAAATTGTCTAATTAACATGGCATCATCTCGAAATCATAACAAAATAACATGCAGGTGCTATGCCTTTTACCTCATACATACTAAAACTCAGACAGGCAATGAACACTTAATCCAGCTTATTGAGAGTCATGTGTTTGTATATTCTACATATTTTTTTTACGTATTTTTAGCACTTGATGTCAGACAACATAAAATAATTGAAAAATGTTTTTCTCTTTTTCTTTTATTACTATTGTCATCATCTGCCTCCTCCCGCTAATAAAAAGAAATAGAAAAATAAAATTGTATTGAATATTTGTGTGTAGCAGATGATGGCAGCTGCAAAATATTAGAAAAACAAAAACAACACATCACACGTCTCCTTGAGTTTTGTGTTCGTCTATGTGATTCTAGTCAAATTCACTTTAATGTCTAACATGTTTTGTGTCTTAAAGTAAAAAATGATTTTAGAGTGGTTGCTTTAAGAAGGGATATAGATTAAGAATAATTGCTTTAACAATATAGAAAACAAAGTTCACGCTTGTAAACAAATTATGTGAAAGAAATTGTTTGATTTACTTTTTTCTTGCAACCTATTTTACGACATAAGTATTTTAACATTCAACATGACTAGGCAGGGTTTAATAGACTATTATACGAGACATATAAAACACCTCGTTATAGCAACGATTTAATGTTTTATCTCAAATAAAATTGCACAATTTACTTGCTGCCATTATACACCGTAGTATGGATAATTCTTTGCCTTTACTAAAGTTTGCTTTTAGAAATAACTTAAATTCTATTATGTATTACTTTCTAACAAACAACAAGATTATAGCATCCTAATACATAAAAGTCAGATTGAGCAGTTTCTTTATGATTTTAATTAAAGAAATGAATATGCCAAAAAAACCTTTACCCGTTTCTTAAGTCGTTAATAATATATTTAAGCTTTCTGCAATATCCAAGTCAATTAAACCCCCACTCACCATTTTCTTTTAAGTGTTGAATTAGTACGCTGTAAACAATTTTCAATCAGTAGCTTTTTTATGACAATGTGTACATTTTTATTTGGGTTTTCTGATTTTTTTCTCACATTTGGGAAATGCCTTTATTAAATACCTAAATAATGTGTGTTGGTGTATGTCTATGCCTACAATGTGAATTTGTGTGTAAAAATTTGCAAATATTTGGTTGGTATTAAGTTCAATGGGAAGAGAGAATGAAAAATTAAATCAAAGCTATTAAAGCTCACGTTATTAAGGATTACCTTTTATTATACCCTTCATACACATACATATGTATATGTATTTACGTGTAAATGTGTAGGTGACTGAATGTGATGATATGTGAGTACCTGCAATTCCCAAAGTTAAAGAAGAAGCTGCAAGTTATGAGGTTTTAAACACTTTATAAAAACAATTTTATTTCACCTAATAACGGTTCTGCTCTAGTTCATTTCTAGTTCAGTTCTTGTTCAGTTCTAGTTCAGTTCTAGTTCAGTTCTAGTTCAGTTCTAGTTCAGTTCTAGTTCAGTTCTAGTTCAGTTCTAGTTCAGTTCTAGTGCAGTTCTAGTTCAGTTCTAGTTCAGTTCTAGTTCAGTTCTAGTTCAGTTCTAGTTCAGTTCTAGTTCAGTTCTAGTTCAGTTCTAGTTCAGTTCTAGTTCAGTTCTAGTTCAGTTCTAGTTCAGTTCTAGTTCAGTTCTAGTTCATTTCTAGTTCAGTTCTAGTTCAGTTCTAGTTCAGTTCTAGTTCAGTTCTAGTTCATTTCTAGTTCAGTTCTAGTTCAGTTTTATTTCAGTTTTATTTCAGTTCTAGTTCAGTTCTAGTTCAGTTCTAGTTCAGTTCTAGTTCAGTTCTATTTCAGTTCTATTTCAGTTCTAGTTCAGTTCTATTTCAGTTCTATTTCAGTTCTATTTTAGTTCTAGTTTAGTTCTACTTCAATTCTATACGAAACTGCTGGGGAAATATATTTCTTTAATAAAACACATTAGCTTATTTATATTGATATTGTTGTGTATATTTTTTATGTGTTTTTTCCTTTTTTGCCTTTATTCTCCTGTTATAATAAGAAATCATCTAATAAAACATGACTTTTTAAATCCAGGCAAATTTCCTTTATATTATGAAGGATTTTTATTTCGTTTTATGGCAAACGTGTGTATATGACTCTTGGTTTCATTACCCAAAGAAAAATACAACAAATATTATATAGCAAAGGATTGATTTCTTAGTATTGCTGTATTCAGCAATGTTTAAGTTAACATATTTGTATGTTTATTTATTTAAAGCTTTAATTCAAAAAAATTTCTTTAAAAAAATTTTAAAAGAAATCTTGAAATAACATTTTCTATATCGAAAATGTCAGCTATTCATTGACTTGGACAGCCAACATAGAAAATTTTCATCTTCAGCTTTACATATTCTTGTTCGTTTTGTAATACGAAGAGTTAGTTGTGTGTGACAAGATTAAATGTAAATTTTTTAAGTTTTTTTATGTTTTCCCAGATTTTGAATATATGAAACTGTTTTTGTGTATATGTTTTTAATATATGTATATAAATGATATATGTATGTATATTAAAAGTATGCCTTTATATATGCAGTCAGCTTAAAATATATGCACTTTATTTAGCCAAGAATGTATATTTAAATACATATTTTTAATGTACTGTAAGTGTACTATGATGCATATACATATGTATTAGGGCCGTCCTTTTTACTTTTTGTTGTGATATTTGATATAGTAAAATCCTTAAAATTTCAGTCTTATCGAATATTTAAAGTTATCAGTAGCATCAGTAATGATGTTGTATAATGTGTTTTACTAATTCAAAGTCGTTTCACTTAGATGGATAATATCGTTAAAAATTTTTTCATTGTATATAAAAAACCTCCTTATTATTCTCAAATGCACTGAAAACATCAGTATAACTGGTTTTGGTGGTTTAAACTCTCCAAAAAAGCAGATAATGTCAAAAATGTCATATATAGAAAGTTGGTTACATACAAAATGAAAGATAAGCAGAGACATAAAAAAACGAATGAAATCTTTTGTGAGAGTAGAAAAAGCAAATGAATTTTTTTGCTGTTTTTTTTAATAAACGGTAGAGTAAAAGTAAAGTATTAAATTATTTTAAAATTTCTCAGAGTATTTATCAATCAGCACAATAAATATTTCATAAACTCGTACATACTTGCTTAAAGGTAATATTTATTTTTATTTTCATTAAATTATTTTGCTTCAAAATTTGTAACTGTTTTTTCGTTATTTTTTTAAAATGATCTACAGTGCAGTAGAATTTTTATGAATGAAATGAAATACTTATATAACTTTGTAAGCATTTGTAAACCAAACTAAATGTCTACAAAAGTACGTAGTAAATATGTGAAAAATGTGACAATTTTCAAAATATATGTACATACAAAATTAATAGCAACCCAGCGAGCATACTACAGTCATAAACCAGTCTAGTCATAGTCTAGTCATAGTCTAGTCATAGTCTAGTCATAGTCTAGTCATAGTCTAATCATAGTCTAATCATAGTCTAATCATAGTCTAATCATAGTCTAGTCATAGTCTAGTCATAGTCTAGTCATAGTCTAGTCATAGTCTAGTCATAGTCTAGTCATAGTCTAGTCATAGTCTAGTCATAGTCTAGTCATAGTCTAGTCATAGTCTAGTCATAGTCTAGTCATAGTCTAGTCATAGTCTAGTCATAGTCTAGTCATAGTCTAGTCATAGTCTAGTCATAGTCTAGTCATAGTCTAGTCATAGTCTAGTCATATACAATACTATACTTATATAAAAATATAAAATTTTATTGAATGTTTAAACTAACAAACGATCATAATTCAGTAGAAAAAGAGCTATATTGTTGACTCCTATATCTCGGCGTTACAAAAATCCATCAAAACGTATAATACCCCCCGAGCTTGTAGTAATTTTAAATATACAAAAAGAACGAAAAAATCTTCCTAAAAAGGAAACTACAAAAAATGTTTTATTTAAAAAAAAAAAAAATGAAATTGTTACAAATACTTGATGTTAAAGGAATTACAAATGTTAACATGGAAAAAGTTTCCCACACTTAAAATAAATTAATGTTTTAAACACCAAAGAAAAGCAACAAGAAAAAAAGACACAACACCCAACGTTAAAACAACCAACAAAGCAACAAAATGCTAAGAAAAAAAGTAAAAAGAACAAAAATTTTTTAAGTTGAATGAAATATTTCAAAAAAATAAAAATTATATCTAAATATTTTAAGCTACTTTACTGTTAACGTGAATGTGTATCTTTAGGTGAATTCAGCTATATTAAAGGTATTTTTCTTACAAATGTTAACACAAACCAAAAAAAAGTCACACTCACCACCCATCATACAGACAAATAAAAAGATCTAAGGGAAGCTACCAAATTATTGTATGAATGAAAAATATATTAAACTGAAAATGAAAAGTACTTAAAACCAATTTAACAACTAAATTGCATTTAAATTGTTAAAAGGTTCTTAACCTAATTCTTTTCTCTCCTTTATTTATATTCTGTTCTTTATTTTCGGCAGCTATATACAATTTCTATCTGTTTTCAAACGAAGCTACAGCCTTTTTTGAAGAAAATTTTCCCAATTTTTTTTTTCAATTACCATGAAAAGAAAATTATAATTTGTGTTGCTTTATTGTTGACCAACCAAGAAAAAGGTATAATTTAGTAATAATTCTAGCATGAAATTCAATTCATTACAGGTTTTAAATTTAAGGCATTTTTTTGGCTGAGGAGAAAATATATTTATATATATATATAGTTTGTGGCAATCATTTAGTGTAAGTATTTCGAAAGGGGGGATTGTTGTTTAAGATATAAATTATGATAGAATTTTTATAAATTGCATACTTTTAGGCAGACTGTTTTTAATATAAAGTATTTTGAATTATCACTTATTTGCTGTTAATAAATAACTCACAATAGATCTTATTGCAGAAATTTGATAAATCACAAATTATAAATATTGTTAATAATTTAAGAAGATACTTTTTATGGCGCTAGGCTAGGTAGGCTTGTGTCAATTAAATTTTCATAATTATGTCGGTTATCATGTTTTTTTTTTGCAAAAATCCTTATAACTATAAATAGTTTTTAATACATTTTTATTATGCTTGCGAATATCAGAACACGTTTTAATTTAGATATTAATTCCACTTCCCTTAATAGCATAAAGTTCAAAGCTATTTAATTTGTTTTTAATATTAAAAAGCTTAAAACACAACATTCAACAATTTCCTTTTAAAAGCATAACCTTTTCAGTGTTGGCTTGCTTAAGTGTTTTTGTATCAGTTGCATGCCACACGCATTCGATGATGAGTTGTGTGATAAAACAAATTTGTTTATTTTATAAATAGTTTTTAACCCTTTTATAATTGGATTAAAATATATTGAGCAAACATGATTTCTATAATTACTATAGATTTTCCTAGAGAACAGCAGAATAGCAGCAATGTTGGACAAGTAAGAAACTTGTTATGTAGACCACATTTCAGAATTGTCTGTTTCAGGCACAGGGTGATTCTTTACTCAAGTTCAGAAACAAGAAATATAATTTCTATCTATACAGTTCCTTATGGAATATAAGGCAATCTTGAACCTATATCTAAAGCATTCTTCGACAAAGAAAAAAAATTTAACCACACTGATGACATAACCATAACCTGTTGTTTCGTCAACGAAAAGAAAAGAACTTTATAGAGATAACCACTGGAATGCTATGCAATGAACATGAATGTCAAGTGTGCACATTCATTACCTTTACTGGATACACTCTAGATAACGTGTGTATATCCGATACATTCAGTAGTATTTGTTGTTGGAGTGCTAGTCCATATATCTCTTAACCATTCCTGCAAGCACTCCTCTGTGGGTTTCTATTTGGGTTCGGCATCAGCGCCAGAATGATGATGGTAAATTATTAAGTTTACAGTGTAACTAACGTTTTGGATTTTAATCCCAACCAGGTGTCACATGACTACTTTAGTTTCTGAAAGTACTAGTATCACCTTCATTTCCGGGAAAGAAGAAAGCAGAGCAACTTTTACCAAGGGGAAGGACACACAAGAGCAACAGAATTTTCATAAACTGTCTCCAGAATTTATTTAGTGATGTCTGTATATTTTCTTTTTGTCCTTTTATCTGAGTCGATATATTGATGTCTGTCTATCCATACACCGAAAGGACATCAACAATATATAATGAATTCTGCTGATAGATGTTCTATTCAAACTGCGAATCATATGACTCCTTCATTTCTAGAAGTATTAGTATCACCTTTTATATTCTTTGTCTGTCCATCTGTTTTTTATATATATGGGACTATACTCCCATATATAGTTCCTTCAATCACTTCTCTGTGATTTCTTGTTGAATCGTTAGCACAAAAAATTTTAAGATATCCATCTGTCTGTAAATCGAATTTCGGTCTATCTATATATCGAAAGTAACTAATCAATATAAAATGTATCTGGCTGATAGGTGTTCTGTACAAACTGCGAGTATGACTCCTCCAGATTCTAGAAGTCACCTTTATTTTCAAGATTGTAATAAATCCATGGGGAAAGACAAAAAAGAACAACAAAATTTTCATAAGTGTTTGTTTTATAAGAATTGATATAGCAATGCTTGTGGGATTTCCAACTATCCGTTTATCTGAGTCGTTATATGGATATATGTTCAGTTGAGTCTTAACCGTATTATGGATGTTAGTATTCTTTGTCTGTCCATCTGTTTTTTTTTTTTATTTTTTCTTACTGACTGATTGTCTATGTGCTTGTCTGTTATTTCGACTATTTTTTTGTCTGTGTTTTTTGACGGGCAGTGATATAGTTGAATTGCGTATCTATTTAAATATAAGTTACATATTTTATTGAAATCCGTCTGTCTTTCCGTCTTACCGTCTGCCACTTTGATTTTAATACCCATCATCAAAAAGATAGAGGGGTATATTGTTTTTGTCATTTCGTTTGTAACACATTAAAATATTCATATAAAACCCATAAGAGTATTTATGTTCAAGGTCCTCATTAGACGAACTAGCCATGTCCGTCTATCTGTCTGTTGAAAGAACAACAGAGTCCAAATGCAAATAGCTATTCCGCTAAAATTTTGCACAAATACTTCTAGTTGATGCAGTTTGTTTGATATTGAAAATGAGCAATATTGTTCCACGATTTCGCCTAGATTTCATATAAGGCCCCTTCCAAAAAATTGCTTTATCGCTCATAACTGTCTACAAGAAACATATATAGCGATGAAATTCGGCACAAACATGTTTTATACGAAACTAAATCTTTCACTGTATGTCCATCTGTCCACCGACTTTTTTTTGTAAATCTTAAAAAATTGTATGAAAATGTGCACAACTTTATAAATATCAGTTAAATGTTCAACAATCGTTTGAGTATATAATATGTAGAAAATGTTAAAAAGATTGACATCAAAAGAATTCAATTTGTTTTAATATAAAAATATCTCATTGTATTAAAAATACATAGACTTATTTCTTATTGAAATTTTTACATTGCTTTAATTTTTTTTTATAATTTAATACCTTTGTGTTTGAATAAAATTCATTGCAAAATATATATTTTTATAAGAATTCCTCGCGAAAACCATAAAAGCAAGGAATTAAATACATTTTATTTGTGTTTAAATAAATACAGAATGTACAACAAAATTATTACACATTTGTATTAACAAATGGGTTTGAAAAGCATATCTGTAATATATTTTTAAATTTAAAATTTTTTTCTACTGGATTTTATTTGTTATTAAATCAAATTATTTTATCAAAAATATAAGAAATTACTCCCTTAAGACTATTTTCATTTTCTAGGTAATCGAACTTGAAAATCGATTTTTTGCGGAAAATTGAAAATAATAGAAAAATAGAAAACAAAACAAGATTGTGAAATAAGAAAATAAATAAGTAAAACACCTTTCTGGCAAAGAAACCTCAATAGTTGTAACAATTGGGTGTTTTCCTCTAAATTTCGTAAAGAAATATTTTTTTAAAAGAATATGTATAAGAAACAAAACAAAAAACTGAAAAGTATGAAAAGATAAACTAATGGCTAAAACTCATAGCTCTTGCTATGAAACTTATCCATTTCTTTTGGAAGAAAAGAAAGAAAAACAAACATTTCTGTTAAAATATTTCTTACTTGTGATGTTTGCAGGATGCAGAGGGGCAAGTATGAAATCTAAAACTCCAAGCAATTTACTTTTAAATTGATGAAATAAATTTTCCAACACACTGACTTGTTATTTTTTAAACGAATATTTTCTTTTTTTCAGTCGTTTTTTCATCATCATCCTCCTTGTTGTTTCTTAAGCTTATACCAAAAATATTTAATATTGTTTCTTTTGTTTTGTCAGGACGTTTTTTTTAACTATTTTCATTTTTTTCTTTGTTGCTTTTTCAAGTGTTTTCCTTTCTGGTTGGCCTTGTAATATACTTCCGGTGATGAAGGTGATTTTGGTTGCAAAAAGTATCCTATAATTTATTGCCTTTACCGAAAAATTATTGTCTGTTTTTTATATCTAAATTTGCAATTATCTACTGTTCTTGTGCTGGAAACTTTATTGAAATTACCATTTAGGAAGAAACCGGAAAAAGTCTCATATCTAATAAGACTGAATTTTTTAAGGTAAAACGTACACAAATTAAAAGATTATCTTTAAATTACTGTTAAAGTTGAAAGCGACTTACAGGAGGAAGGATGTGATGTAAAGAATGATTTAAAGATTTTAAATGTTTGGACAAAACACTTACAGATTCATGTGAAAACTAAAGAAAAAATTTCGAGGTTTTTCCTTTGTAAACTCTGTAGCTTATAAGCATCATCTTTTCGGTATTTTTACTATAGATTACTAACCAGTTTAATCTAGAGAAAACAAAAATTTACAGCACAGCTTTTCAGAGTCTAGTCCATAGAAAATTGACTGATATATTGACCTGTATATTTACTAAACTAAAACTGAACTAAAACTGAACTAGAACTAAACTAGAACTGAACTAGAACTGAACTAGAACTGAACTAGAACAAATGAACTAGAACTGAACTAGAACTGAACTAGAACTGAACTAGAACTGAACTAGAACTGAACTAGAACTGAACTAGAACTGAACTAGAACTGAACTAGAACTGA
>NC_060952.1:87697324-87698743 GCF_022045245.1 Lucilia cuprina | reverse complement strand
GACTATAGACTAGACTATAGACTAGACTATAGACTAGACTATAGACTAGACCATAGACTAGACTATAGACTAGACTATAGACTAGACTATAGACTAAACTATAGACTGGACTATAGACTAGACTATAGACTGGACTTTAGACTATACTATATACCAGTCTGTAGAGTGTAGACTACACCACAGACTATACATCAAACAGGAATATAAACTAGACTATATACTAGACTAAATAAAATATAGAATTATAATAGTCTATAGCATGACTTCAATATAGATTAGACTGTAGACTAGTTTGTCGACTACAGACTAAACTACAGTTCAGTATATTAGATAAATTACAATATTAACTAGAGATTAAAAGCTAGAATTATGTAACAATGTTATACAGTAGAGTATATTTTAATTTTATCATTAGGGAAATTTCTCTCAATTTTCAAAACTAGTCATTAATACTGTAAATATTTCAATACAAAATGGGCTTTTAACATAAAATGAACTTCCTTTTAAGGAATAAAAGCCCTCTGATAGAATGAAGTACTACAATTTGCCTATAAAAATCTTCGTTGAAATAAATGAACCTGAGTCAACACAAATTATAAATAGCTTAGACCACTATAATAATTACAACAGCAAATATGAAATGACTCCCATGAACTCTCTATGAAAAGTATTTGTACTATTTTACCACCATTTAAGGTTATAAATCATTTTATTCCTAGTTTAAATGTATGTATCCTACAAAAAAAGCAAAAGAAAAAAATGTGACTGTCATTTATATTTATTTATCATGTCATTTTATGTCTATCATTTTTTTGTTTTACTTTATATTTGTTTTATTCATTCACTCAATCAGTTGTTTTTTGACTAAAAAAAGTAAAAAATCTGATTGTTGTTGATTTAAAGAATGTTATTTTATGTATAATTTAGTTTTTTTTCTATCATTTTTGTCAATTATATTTTCATATAATCACGCAATATAGTGATTTGTTAATATTATTTTGTTATATGAGCATGGTTGCAGTGGATATAATTTGAAAGCATTTATTCCTGTATTCCAACATGATGTCTAAAGTGATTAAGTAAATATATGTAGATGCTAAGTTACTTGTGCTAAACTAATAATATTTAAAAGCAAAAATACAAAGATGTAATAAAATTCTACGATCTACAATGAATTTTAGAAGGAATTACAAAAGCAAAAGTATAGACTATAACAATACAACATTTATCCATAAACTATGATTGGAGGATGACTAGACTTTGACAAGACCATGGCTAGACTATGACTAAACTATGACTAGACTATGACTAAACTATGACTAGACTATGACTAGATTATGACTAGACTATGACTAGACTATGACTAGACTATGACTAGACTATGACTAGACTATGACTAGACTATGACTAGACTATGAC
>NC_060952.1:87695953-87697224 GCF_022045245.1 Lucilia cuprina | reverse complement strand
TCGAAACAGAGCATTGCTTAATATTGTATTTATATATACTCCTGGTTTCCTGGATTTAGTTTTGGTCATTTGGGATATCATTTGTATTTCTTAAATGTATATTATTTTATCCAATTCTAAATATATAAAAATCTAATCTTATTTCAAGATTTTGTACGCGTACATTACAATGTGTGTGGTAGATGGCAGAATTACAATCTCAATTGTACAATGTACATTTGTAAACATCAATGCCATTGTAATAGTGAAATTTTAAATACACACAAGAACATTTTTAGGTATGATAATCGCACAGCAACTGGACCCATTAAATCGTGGTAACTGGTCTGAACTTGAAGCTCTCCTTCAGATGTAAAATATCTACAGTATCCTAGACTATTTAGAGACTCAAAAGTGAAGATTCATATACTAATATTAAAAGTTTTCTTTAGTTTTTTTATATACTTAAACACTATTATTTTAATATACACTAAACAAATTCAATCAGATTATTCTAGATGCCAAGAACTACTGGGAAAAATATACAGAGTTGTAGTTGTTGGCCTGATTGTACTGTATTGAATATGTGGCTGAAAGCATATCAATATTTACAGTTATGTATTCATATAATTTTAATTATCTTTCCAAAAAAAGGAGACAAAAAAATATTACACCGAAAAATCATAATAAAATTCTTCTGAAGAAACTGTATAGAAGCAACATTTCTATAGATATATATGTGTATAAGATCTTCAATCGAAATAATAAGACAACTGATATTGTAATTGTGTCTACGCATTATTTTCTTTATTATTTTCAGTTTTATTTATAACAGATTTAATGCAAAAAAATAAATCTGAGTGTAAATAAGTGAATTTAAATAAATATTATTGGACAAAGAATTACTTTTGTTAAAAATGAGTGTGATGTATTTTTAAAGGAAAATAATAATAATAATGTGCTGAAAAAGTAGTAATATTTGGTGGCTACAAAAATTGAAATATAATTAAAAATATATTTCGACGACATGAAATGTACACAACATATTTACCTTTTTTTAACAAAAAATTTTTTTATTAATATTTAACAATGCAATATTGTAACATTTAGTGTACTTTTTCTAAAGCAAAAAATTTTTAAAATATAATCGTATTTTTCTAATGTTTCTAAATAAAATATGTCATATATTAGTCTAGTCATAGTCTAGTCATAGTCTAGTCATAGTCTAGTCATAGTCTAGTCATAGTCTAGTCATAGTCTAGTCATAGTCTAGTCATAGTCTAGTCATAGTC
>NC_060952.1:87664634-87695853 GCF_022045245.1 Lucilia cuprina | reverse complement strand
CTATAGTCTAGTTTATAGTCTAGTCTATAGTCTAGTCTATAGTCAAGTCTATAGTCTAGTCTATAGTCTAGTCTATAGTCTAGTCTATAGTCTAGTCTATAGTCTAGTTTATAGTCTAGTGGACTAGACTATAGACTAGACTATAGACTAGTCTATATTCTAGCCTCTTGTCTAGTTTATAGTCTATAGTGTAGTCTTTAGTCTAGCCTAGTTTATTGCCTTCGCTATACACTAGTCTGCAGTTTAGTCCAGCGTGGCTTGCAGTCAGTATATAGCCTAGTTGTAGTTTAGTCTTTAGCCTAATCAATAGTCTAGTATATAGCTTTGCGTTTAGGCTAGTCCATAGCCCAGAATATAGCCCAGTCTGTAGTTAATCTGTAGTCAGTTTATAGCCCACTCGGTAATATATATTTAGACGAGTTATAGTTCAATATTTAGCCTAGTTGGT
The DNA here is from genome assembly GCF_022045245.1 of Lucilia cuprina. Taxonomy (NCBI): domain Eukaryota; kingdom Metazoa; phylum Arthropoda; class Insecta; order Diptera; family Calliphoridae; genus Lucilia; species Lucilia cuprina. The sequence goes on along the minus strand of NC_060952.1, from coordinate 87,695,405 downwards.
AGTCAAGTCTATAGTGTAATCTATTTATCATATATATAGTATATAAATAGGTGTAATCTTTATTTAAGTCTTTAGTCAAATCAAATAGTCTATCCCTTAGTTTTGTTCTTTTTTGTGTAGTATATTCTAGTTTTGTTATGTCTATCACATTTCTGAAATAAAACAATTATGTTCAGAAGACTTTACGTCGAAGTTGAGTATATACTTAGTGTAAAATTCTCTCAAGATTTTGGTGTTAATATATTAGTATAATATTAATATAACTTCAAATTAACTACTTTTCTTATTTTCACATACATACATTATCACTAATTACAAACCATACAAAAAATTATTCAAACACATTTACATGTGCTCATGAAACTCCTCCTATAATGTTTCTTGAACTTTATACAAAGGTAATAACCGTATTATTATAGAAAATGCACTTAAACTATTATAATATTACACCCACACTTAATACAATCATTAAGGGCAACATACATATATACACCAACATATACATATGTAAGTAAGTATAACTTAAAACTTGCAACTAACCACTAAAAAGGCTCTAAAGCCTAGTAAAATACAAAAAGCAACCACATAAGAATACTTTCTATTGTAATATTACAAGACCAGTAGTGTAGTATATCTATAGTTGTAAAAATATTATAGTAATAGTCTATACACAAATATATACACTATACTATAATAAAGCATTAGATTGACTGTTTTATATATGTATATAAATAAGTATTTACTGCACTTTATATATTAAAGAAATATTCTATTTTAAATAAACTAAATTATGGTAACATTTATATGAATCCTTTCCAAATATAAATAACCAACAATTCTACCGTAAAGCAACCAGAAACCCATATAGTAGAAGCAGCAGACCAAACTATATAGTTGTGGAATATATTTAAAAATGAACCAACTTACATGTAATATATATGTGCATATGTATGTTGTCTATATTTATAACAGTATGATTTTTTTAATTTTTTCAAATATGCATATTATGCCAATGTTATTCTTTGGCATAGTAATAACAAAGAAAAAACTATATATTTGGCCACGTTCAAACTGCAAACTAATAGGATATTCAATATTAAGCTTATAGTATATGTATCTAGATATTTTGTTGCCCTTAGTGTAACAGAATTGTATTAGTTTTATACTTTAAACAACTGTTGATGTATTAGAGGTATAAACAAATTGTTGGGCTTAAAGTTGGAAAATTATGCAAAAAACTTTTATATTAAAGAAGAGCTAAAGCAAAACATAATAATCTACTGCAAAGTCTTGATTTTAGGTTTATGCCCGAAACAACTTTGATTCCTAATAAAATTTTTATACTTAATAAAATCGGTTAATTTCTCTTCGAATCCCCGAAGTGATATTTTATAAATTATCTTGTGTATAGACAATATAGTCAATTAAAGACTAACAAAATTAGAATTTGCACTGTCTTGAAACTATATTATAATTTGAACTAAAGACAAGATAAAAAAACCTTGACTACGGATTAGTCTGCAAACATCTACTGAAGACTAGACTTTAAAGTACACTAGAAAATAAACAAGTGTCTAGATTAAATTCAGTACTAGGCACTAGTCAAGGAACTTTACTAAAGAGTAGAACAGATACTAAGGACTAGAAAACTATCAATATGCCATAGTCTACACACTAGAGTAGATAATAGAGTTTGGACTTGCACAGGGAACTGACTAGATTCACTAGACTCAAGTCTATACTACGTATCAGAGAATGAACCAAAAGTTTTGAGAGGAATTGTTGAGAAACTAGACCAAGGTCTGAAAATGAGTCTAGATGTACTAAAGTCTAAACTGGAGACTTATACCGAGAATAGAGACGACAATCGATTAGAGTACAAACTAAAGCCTAAAACAAAGACTTAATAAGGCACCAGACAAGGAACTGTAACAGATACTAAGGACTAGAAAACTATCAATATGCCATAGTCAACACACTAGAGTACAGAATAGAGTATAGACTTGCACAGGAAACTGACTAGATTCACTAGACTCAAGTCTATATTACATATCACAGAATGAATCAAAAGTTTTAAAAGGCATTGTTGAGAAACTTTTGTTGAGAAACTAGACCAACGACAATCGATTAGAGTACAAACTAAAACCTAAAACAAAGACTTAATAAGGCACCAGACAAGGAACTGTAGACTAAGCTAGAGACTAAATTGCGGAATGAATTAGAGTAACAAGAAACTATAATATAGTGTAGACTTAAAACTAAACTACAAAATGTAGACATAACCTAAGATTATACTCAATACTAAAACATGATATTAAACCACAAACTAGAGTAGACAATAGATAAATAGCAGGGGCCAAACTAGTGACCAAAGATTGGAACTAAGGATTGTACATACTTGACTACAGACTAAAAAAGATGCAAAATAAAAGCTAGGCTAGAAAATAGAGGAAAGGCTGTATTTTCAGATTAGACAACATCAAACATCTATTTGTAAATTTACAAAATTCTTGCAAATTGATATAAATTAAAAATTCAAAATTAAATTATTTAAACAAAAAATCAAGTGGTAATATGCTTACCTCTAATATTATATTATTTATAAATGTATAAATATATTTTGTTATAAATAAAATGCAAAATTATGTGTATGCAAAAATGTCACATAATTTCAATATTCATATACATACACATATATGTATATGTATACGAAAACTAAATACATACACGTACGTAAATAACAACATGCATGTCTGTATTCACTCCAATGCTAAATTTGTTAGAAAAACACCCTTTGGCTTTTGTGTATTTTAAATTTTATAACAATGAGAAAAAACCCGTTAAATGCCATACTTTATAGTAAGTATGTTTATAATCATTACTAAATTTACCATGGTTCTCAACTCCTCCACTCATGTGTTCTACACATATTGTTGCCCTTTCCTGGTACAATACTCTTTCACCCACTAGTGTATTGTCTTTCCTTTTTAATAAACGTTTATATGCAACAAATATTATTATCAAATGGTTGGATATAATTTCAAATGCCATAACACCCTAAAACCATCACATAAAGGTTTTTTTCCTTTACTATAAAGATATATATGATATATCCTATATGTGTGTTGGTATCTATTAGGTTTTGTAATGTATACTATTAACCCCATGATATTTAATAATGTCAATATCTATTTAAAATGCTGACTCAAATTTAAACACATAAAATTTGCTAAAGAGGGGTAAACGTTATTACACTGAGTGTAATAGAGTGTGTTTTTGTGTGCAGATTTATTAAAATTGTTGTTGAAGTTAAAGTGGAAAAAGAATTTAAAAAATTTTGATTTATTTTAGTAAATAGTCTACAGACTATGGTCTAGACAATAAACTGGATTAAAAATTAGAAACTAGACAGGAAATTAGGTAAGAAACTGGTCTAGAGACGATAATAGAGAATAGACTAGAGGCTAGATTTGAGACTAAACTACAGACTAGACTTGACCAGAGACTAGACTAGATAATAGAATAGAGACTAGACCAGAGAGTATACTAGAGACTAGACTAGAGACTTGACTAGAAACTAAACTAGAGACTAAACTAACGACTAGACTAGAGACTAGACTAGAGTCTAGAATAGATACTAGACTAGAGACTAGACTAGATATTAGACTAGAGACTAGACTAGATACTAGACTAGAGACTAGACTAGAGATTAGACTAGAGACTAGACTAGAGACTGGACTAGACTAGAGACTAGACTTGAGACTAGACTAGAGATTAGACTAGATACTATACTAGAGACTAGACTTGAGATTAGACTAGACTAGAGACTAGGCTAGACTAGAGATTAGACTAGAGACTAGATTAGAGACTAGACTAGATACTAGACTAGAGACTAGACTAGAGACTAGACTAGAGACTAGACTAGAGACTAGACTAGAGACTAGACTAGAGACTAGACTAGAGACTAGACTAGAAACTAGACTAGAAACTAGACTAGAGACTAGACTAGAGACTAGAATAGAGACTAGACTAGAGACTAGACTAGACTAGAGACTAGACTAGAGACTAGACTAGAGACTAGACTAGAGACTAGACTATAGACTAGACTAGAGACTAGACTAGAGACTATACAAGAGCCTTTATTAGAAACTAAACTAGAGACTTGACTAAACACTCAACTAGACTAGAGACTAAATTATAGCCTAGACTATAGAAAAGATTAGATACTAGAGACTAGACTAGACAAGAAACTGAACTAGAGACTAGACTAAACACTGAACTAGACTATAAACTAAACTAGAGCCTAAACCATAGACTCGAATTCAGACTTTGCTAGAAATTAGACTAGAGAAAGCTAAAAACTAAAACTAAGTTACAAATTTCTCAAAACTAATCGAAACGTTAGAAAATTAAACATTTATAAGGATAGCAACATAGATTGGCACACTGGGCTCCGGTAGGTTAGTTGTTAGCGTTCTAGTCTGGTAGACCGGAGGTGGTGGGTTCAACTCCCACCTGAGAAACTGGTTAAGGAGCGCACAACAGACCCGGTGTTTTTCTTGGGATTTGATGTATACACATTCTCCTTTAAACTAATTAGATTAGCACATGGCGTATGAGTGTTAACGAATTGTTATTATCAGAAAAATATTAATCATACGTCATGACTAATACATAGCGATATAAATCCACGATAATATTAATGATAATTATTTTTGCTAAAAAAAATCAGACATTAATTTTATGCATATAAAAATAAATCATAAAAGCTTATGAGTAATTTATACAATATATGTTTTACATGCTTTTACAACAATATCAATCATACTACCAAGTGGTTTATAAACTTAAATGTAGTTGAATGTAGTGGTACTTTTGTAGCTATCCATAAACAGATAGCTACACATGTATGTGGTTTATTTAGTATGTATTTAAAATTTATAAATTGCTATTAAACAAGTTTAGAGTTTATTATCTCTTCACGTTAAATGAATTTATTTTTATACATAAAAAAGTACATGCACTTACGTACATATATAACTTTGCATTGTTTATTTTGCACCTCAGTTTTATTTATTATATACTCATATATAAATGTTTATATTATATACTATTTTATATATATTGTGCTATTAACACATGTTTAAATTGTGTAATTACACAAAATTTTTAATTAAATTATACACACTTTTATAATATTTTTATAAAAATTGCAGTTGCAATGTACAATAAAAACAAAATGTGTATGAGTGTGTGTGTGTGTATATATATACATATGTATTTTAACAAGCATTTTTTTCCAACCGCAATTTTAATTAAAATAATAACAATATTTTTATTTAATATGTTGTATATTTGTATAGAAAATTTGCAATAATAACAAATTGGCAGGAAAAAATAAATACATTTTAATATTAAAGTAAAATTTACAAATTTATTTTCATTAAAGAAAGACCACAAATAAAGGTTATTTTTAATAGAAAACCTTTTTGTTTGATATTTTTAACATTTTTATTAAATAAACTTTTTAAATTGATATCAAGCTGAAAGAACACTGGGAACAAAAGTCATTTAAGGCTTATGATTACCATAAATACTAAACAAAAGGCTGTACTAGAAACTAGACTAGAGTATAAGCTATAACCTAGGCTTAAGAATAGATCAGACAGTGTTGGTATAGAGTCAAGTCTTCAAACTGGGATAAAGTGTACAATAGAGACCGCACTGGAAACTAAACTAAAAACTGGACTAGAACCTTTATTAGATACCAGACTAATACTGTACTGTACAAACGACTACAAAAGACACTAACCAATTACTAGATCATTAAATATAAACTATACTAAACACGAGATATAACAATAGATCGCACACTAGGCAGAGACTACTCATGACACTACACTGGAAACTAGACTAGAAATTAGACTAGAGATAAAAACAGATACTAAATAGATCTCACATAAGAGACCTATCTAGAACAAAAGCTACATTCTAGACTAAAATTTCATAACTAATCACTAGAATTCATAATTTATTAGACTCAGAAATATACATAAAACTAGGTACTAGATTAAAAACCAGAATATTTTCTAAAACATTGTCTTTAGTAGACAATAGACTACAGAATAGACTAGCATCTAGTCTAGACACTATACTACATAAGTTATTATACAAGACTAGATTTTATACTAAAATAGATAATATGAAGGTGATTGAAATTCACTCTATACTATCAATAGGTTATAACAGTTAAGTCGATGATTAATAAAATAGACAAATTAGTAGATAAATAAATAGACGTTTTCAAGGCAAGAGATTGATCAATAGCCTTTTAAAAATACTTTTCAACAGACTAGTTAGTAGACCAGTCCAAGGGCAATTAATATACTTTCAATTCCTTTGTCAAGAGAGTCAGTAGACTTATCATTTCACTTCGTAACAGTTAAATCCATCGACAAAATTAGATCTTTTAATAAACTAGTCAAGAAACTGATTCATAAGCTTCTTTATAAACTGTTCCACAGATTAGTGAGTAGACCCGTCTGTAGACTAATCAACATTCCCTCGACATTTGGATCTTCGCTCCGGAACGACCCGAGTCATACTTGGCCAAAGATTTTCAACCCAGCGACTGCTGTATCAACCGAAAGTTTTTTTCTCCAGGAAAGAAAGACTAATCAATATTCTTTCTATAGATGATTTGTGTACAGTTAAGTCAATATGCTATTCAACTATTTATTCTGAGATTGGATACTAGAAACTAGACTCAACACTTGATTAAACTAGAGACTAGACAAACGTGTTATTATGTTATGAGATATAATGTACATTAGACTGAACATTGTATGAAAAATTATAATCCCCACTATGTATAAACTAAACAATGAAGGAAATATTGGTCGGGAGGTGCCGATCACCTAAGTGAAGAGAATAAGTTAAATGCCTCCGATATATTTTATTAATTGAAAAACTTATTTTCTGAAAATTGTTTTATATCGATACTGGGGAACAATTTGTTAGAGGAATTAAATTATCTTCAAAATTGCGATCTGAAGTTTGATAACAAGACCCATTTGGGAGTTCAATTGTATGGGGGCTTGTTGAAATAATATACGAGTCTTAACCATTTTCAACAGGCTTCGTCTTTGTATCTGGAAATATGAAATATCATGTACTAAATTTCTTAAATTATGTTGTAAATTGTGACTGACGGATGGAAAGATGGACGGCCATTTAAATCGGCTCAGAAGAAGATTCTAAACCGATAGGGTAGAATTAAATTAATGCTAAAAGTTTGATCACTTACCTGGTTTAAAACCATCCGTATGCTCATGTGTATTGGAGAAATGTAGTATGGTGACTAGTAGACTAATGCTGATGTAGTGATAAAAAGGCTCCATGTTGTGTTTTTTTTTTAGTTAAGGATTAATTTATATATAATAATTTCCAACTATGTAGAAAGTTAGGACGGGTTTTTGCTTTGACACTTTATTTGCAAACGAAATTTAAAATTTATATTTTTCTTAATTTTTTAAATTTTGCTTTAAAATGTTTATTTTTTATCAGTTTATTTAAAATGTTAGATATATTTTCCTTTTATTTGTTTCTCTTATTATTAGTGGTAGGAATAGGTTTAATCTTGATATTTTGTAGATGTGTTGGTGTGTATTTGTAATGTGAATGTATGAGTGTGAAAGAGAGTAAGTGCTTTAATGTTTTTAGCTGAATTTACAAAAAGGAAACATTAAAAATTCGTTTTGATGTATTAATGCCTACGTTAGCAAATTTGCCTAAAAGTATGTAAAACTTTCAAGCGTTATTTATTTGTATGTCTGCAGTTTTCAACTGCTGCTGCTGCTGTTGTTGTTATTATGTTGGTGGTTATATGCACAAAACATGCTAAATTGTGTTGAAATTTTTAGCACTATTAATCTTAATTTCATAGTTGCAATCATTAAAACACACACGCGTACATAAACAAGGGAAAATACTCTTTTACCACCTTAATCCTCTATAAACTGTTTAAAAGGCATTTTCAATTCGTTTGATTTTCTTTTTTTTTTTTGGTTTAATTGTATCCACACAACTGGTTGCTTTTATTTAACGTTTGTTTTCCTTTGTGTATATGTATATGTTTTTTTTTTTAATATTTCCTTTGTAGTTGTTTTATTGCTTTAACGCCTTAAGGAAAAACACATTAAATATTGTTATTTATTATTGCTGTTTATTTATGCAGCAACAAAACAACATTTTTTTTCTTTGCTGTTGCATAATTTAAGACGTTTCTTTGTTTTTTTTTTTTTGTAATATTTTATTTATATAATACTTGTTATTATTCTTATTTAAAAACTTTTCTGATGACAACTTGAAAACACTTGTAGTTTGTTTGAGCCATTTAATAGGAATTAACTTTATTAACAACACGTTTGTGTTTAACATTTAGCAATTGTAACTGCAAGTAGAAGAAAATAGATAAAAATTAAAATTAATTAAAAACTGATTGTCAGAGATAAAAGAAAGAGCTGAGTAATATGAAAAATAAAACAAAAAATATAAAGTGTTTCAAGTATTTATATTTTTTTTTACTTATTTACAAACAAATTTTCTTAAGTTTATTTTTGTAAAACAAAAGGAATTTTAAATTTCCCTTTTTTTTAATTGAAAGAAAATAAATTATTAGTCAAATTGCAGACAAGTCGTTAGAGACATAGACATACATTGCCTAAAGGTTAGTAAATGTTTTTACGCATTTTTGAGAACTCATTCATATTATGTTTGAGATAGCAATGTTTATTTAAATATTTTTCTTAAAGACAATGATTTACGTATGCTATTTGATTTACAAGAGTGTTGTGTTTAAAAGGCAAGATATTGTAAATATGTTGTGACTTCAAAGTTATTTGAGTAGACATGTAAATATAAAGACTATATCACACACTTTTCTATAGAATATTGCTTGGATTAGGTAAGTCTAAAGGTTTAGACCAAGACAATTCAACAGACATTTGAGTAGAAAAATTCATAGCCTAGTCCAGTGACTAGTTAATAGACTGACCAATAGATTATTCCATAAAACTATCAATAAATTCGTCTTTAAACTCGTCAAGAGACTGGTTCTTGGAGAAATTAGTAGACACTCTATAACACATAAGTCTATATGCTATTAAATAGACAAGTCAGTGGACAAGTCAACAGTATATTTCATAGACTTGCCACGATATAGTTCTATAAGCTAATTAATAGACTGTATGATACATGAGTAAGTAGACCAGTCCATTGACTAGATTAGAGAAACCATAAACTAATCAGTAGAGTTTTTTTTTTTAATTTTAGAAATCGGTGGAAATGTGTACCTTATGAGATATGTTAAATATGGCATACAAAGTATTACTCATACGCCATGGAATACATTTTATAATATTACTTCGTCTGTCATTCAAAATTAGACACAAACCGGAGAATTTGGAGAAAAATTGAGAAATTAGTGGACACTCTATAACACATAAGTCTATAAGCTATTAAATAGACAAGTCAACAGTATATTCAATGGACTTTCCGCGATATTGTTCTATAAGCTATGTAATATACTGTATGATACGTGAGTGAGTAGACCATTCCATAGACTAGATTAGAGGAACCATGGACTAATCAGTAGACGAGTGTTCTTATGAGATATGTAAAATATGGCATAAACAATATTACTCATACGTCATGGAATACATTTTTAATTTTATAATATTACACCTTCCGTCATTAAAAATAAGACAGAAACCAGATGATATACGTCTAAAACTATAAATATAATGGAGAAAAATTAAGTTTTTTGTCTTTCATTTCGTGATCTTGTGTCCTTTTTAAAGGACTTCAAAGTTTTTAAAAGTAAATTTTTTTAAAAATATTTTAAAATACTTTTATTGATCGAAAAATGTTAAATTTGATGTCAAGCTAGAATCAAAAGATGTAAAAAATGTTTTCAAACATTTAAAAAAAAAAAATATTGAAAATGTAAATAGATTTTAAAGTTTAGTCATGCTGTTAGTGTTATAGGTGAACTTTGATCTCCAAGTCATTTTCTGAAGGGGAGTTTGTATGGGGTCCGATTATTAAAAAAATTAGCACTGTCCTTTAAAGTCCTATATAACTAATTTTTAGTGATTTTTGTGGACATAATAGAATATTTACCATAATTATGTGGCCATAAGCCTATTTGGGGGCTACGGTTATATGGGTGCTAGGCGAAATAATGGATCAATTGTCGTCATTGGATCAAAATCAGAGCATGTGTCAAATTTTATCAAATTATCTTGCGACCTGTAGCGAACACAATTTGAACAATTTGGTTTACTTGAACACAAAGAAAGACAGACGGACAGACAGACAAACATAGCTAAATCGATTCAGAAAGTTATAAAGAGCCAATTGGTATATTTTAAGGTGGGAATAGGAACCCGATATCACATTTGACAATGTTTGATTGATAAAAATATTTTAAAATATTTTTTGAAAAATTTACTTATTAAAAATATTTTGCTGCTTTTGCTGCTCAGTAGACAGGTTTATAATGTACCCTATAGTCAATATTTTAGCGCTATAATTTAAATTATGGCATAAATATCTACACCAAGTAAAGGATGCGAATAGTGTACAGGCAGCCCATAGACTATTCTCAGGAAAAAATTTCATAAAGTCAAATCCATAAACTAGTTAATATATAACATAAAATAGTCCATAAATCTCTCAAGAGATTTGTTTACTGGCAAATAAAAGTACTTTACCGAAAATCTGTAAGATTTCTTAATACAACACATTTTAAATTTAAGAAATCGATACATTTATATAAAAGTTCTAACGAAAAATAAATAAAAATAGTATATAAATAATATCACTCATACGCCTTGTAATAATTTCTATTTTTTAATATTTTCCAAATTATACTTGAGCGAAACCCTTTTATTTTTCTTATTTAAGCTAAATATAAATTTTGCTTGTTCACACTTCTTTTCAAAACTATAAAAAGCAATTTAATCAATTATGTATTTTAAGTATTTTTTAAGAAAAAAAAAACACATAAACCCTTCAGTTTAACCTTTAAAACTACTTAAGTTTAAATATTTAATGTCACACATGTAACATACAATATAAAATTCTATTGTTAACGAAATTTTCCTATAAATTTTAAATATTTAAACTAAATAGAATTCTATAGTATAACATACAACAAAACATTTTGTTTTTCATCTCTATGGAAAATTTCCATATTAAATTTAAATTTTCTTTTAACAACAACAGCAAATGCTCTTAATAATATTAAATTTTATATAATCGAATTAGAGCACAAATCATCAAAAGAGTTTTTTTTATGGGAATATATTTGGTCTGGCAGCAAATAACTAATACTTTATTTCTACTATAGAGATAATAGTAAAAAATAAATTCTTAAAATATTTTAAACCTTTAATAACAACAGCTTGGTCCTCATGATACTTTTGCTATAATATTGAGTTGCCATGACCAAAGCAAAAATTATTTTATTTTCTAACATTTTATAACGACCCCAATAAAATTTAAAAGTTTTTGTATAAAAATTTTTCTTCTTAGTATTTTTAGTGTTTCACACAAACAAAAAGGATTGTATGCCTTTGTTCGATTGTGTGTATAATATTTTCTTTTTTTTTAATATCTATAATTTCCATTAACTTAATTATTTTGTTTTGTATTTTGAAAACAATATGAATAATATAATGAAAGTGTATCAAATAAAATAATTAATTAAATTGCCTCTTTTTTATACTATTAGATATTATAGTATTCAGTTTGTTTGTATGTATTTAATTTGTAATTAACTGGGATTTACTTGATTATAATCTTAATGTATGGTTGTTATTAAATATTGATGTCTAATAAAAGTTTTCTTTTTTGTTTTTTAACTTTATTTGTTTATTTTAATTTTGTTAATTATAAGGGTAGTTGGAAATTTTGATTGTTTGTTTAGAAGTAAGTTGGATTTATGACAATTGATTAACGTTTTGTTGTATTGTAGATATTTTATTTATGAAAATTTAAGAAATGTTTTGAAGAATGTATAAGTTTTTTTTTTCACTTATTAACACAATGGGGCGTATGATTAATATTTATTTGTGGTGGTTTCACATTTCTATTAATAATTTTCTTAATTTTGTTGTGAATTTTAAAATTTTAATTGTGTTTTATAGCCTTAATGTGCAGCTAAAAAATGCAAACTTTTTACTTTGATTTTGAGCAGAGAACAACATGGTACTAGAGAATAAGCTGATGTCACTTTGTTTAAATAAGATATTCCTGTTAAAGCTGTTTTTCTTGGGACCACTTGTATAGGGTATATCCGAAAAATGTTGAACAATATTATCCATTTTCAATACCACAAAATAAAATTTATTTATGGACAATTTCAACCCTCTAACTCATTTCGTTCGGACAGACAGACGGACATGACTAGATTGCCTTAGAATTTAACAAGGACCCAGAATATATGTATATGTACACTTTTGTGGGCCTATGGCTACACAATAATGCCAAATGAAACAGGAAATTAAAAAATAATCAATATATACAAAGCAATGAAAACCAATACATCCAAACATACTTTTCTATTCAATAAGTAATGTGTTCTTGGTTTGATAAAATATTCAGAGGTTGTCTCGAATTTCTCCACATTATTTTTGAATGAATTTTGTTGATTTTAAGCAGTAAACACACATCCAAACATATGTTTCTTTCCAAATGACAATGTTGCTGTTTTTTGTCAAAGCATTCAAAAATTGTTCATGTTTTGATAAAATATTCGGAGATTGTCTCCGATTTTTGCTCATATATCCATTATTTATGGACAGATTTTGTTGTTTAATTGTCTTCGATTTTTTCTCATATCTCTGTAATTTATGGACAGATTTTTCAGATTTTAAACAGAAAACACACATCCAAACATATATGTCTTTCCATATGGCAACGTTTCAGAATTTTGCTCATGTCTCCATTATTTATGGACAGATATTAAACAGAAAACACACATCCAAACTTACATTTTCTTCGGAAAAGCAATATTGTTATGGCTTTTTTTCAAAATATGTAAAAAGTTTAATTTAATGAGAATTTCTATGATTGTATAAGATTTTGTTCATATCTCTGTTATTTATGAAGGGACTTTTCAGATTTTAAACAGAAAATATACATCCGAACATACGTTTCTTTTAAATAAGCAATGACGTTATTGATTTTTTGTCTTAGCATGTAAAACATTTTTATATTTTGATAAAAATTTCTGTGATTGTTTCGGATTTTTCCTCACAAAACCATTATGATTTTTGCTGAATTTTGATGATTTTAAAAAGAAAACTTTTCCAAATTGTAAGATATAATTTAACAAAGTTGTATTAGACTTCTTTATCCTCAAGGATCCAAAATATATAAATTCATAAGTCATGAAGGTTGAAGTTTACAAATACAACCAGGTCTGTCAAAAGTTTAACAAATTGTTGTTCATAAAAAAGTACATATATATATATATACGTTGAATATACATCTGCTCATATAACAATAAATCTTATAAAGAGCTTTACCAACGACCTAAATTAAAACAATAGTTTTTCAATTTTTTTTTACTTCCGACTTTTTTGTTAATTGTTCCAATTTGTTGCTATTGTTTTAAATTTACACACAAACATATGCTTTTAAAACTACATAGAAAAAAATCTTTGTATAAATTAAAACAAAAAAAAAAATAAATAAACGAAAATTGCGTTAAACTGTGATTGTTTTATATAAATTCTATAAGGGCGCAATCCAACATAGATTAAAACAATAGACTCTATTTTAAATACCAATGCAGCATAGTTATTTTTTGTTCACTAGTTTCAACAATCTGTTTGATCATTGTGGTCAATGATTTTGTTAGTGGTTTTGAGTGAAGCGAAAGAAAAAAGTGCAAACAACTGCATACAATAAAAGTGTTGAAATTAGAACTAGTTACAGTAAAAATCTATTGTTTAAGAGAAAATTGCGGAAAATTGTAGATATGTAGAACAAAAAGTGCAAATGCCTGCCATAGATAAATGTTCACAAACGTTTATATTTAAGTAATAAAGTTGTGTGTGTTTTTTATAGGTATAGTAAAAATTGTATATACTTATATTTGATATTATATATAGGAGAATATTTAGCATTTGTGTTAATCAAACATATTTATTTTTCATCACAAAGTTTATCTAAATTCTTGCATTATTCCCATTTAATGCAGATTTTAAAGCTTTTAATATTTTTTATGTTTTTAAAGGCATAAAAATCTAACAAAATTTTCAATATGCAAATATTTAAACGTAATATATATATATTTTTTTTTTTTTTTTTTTTTATTCCATAAATATTTAAATAGGAAGTTGCAACAAAAAATACATAAATATTCAAATATATTTTCAAAACAGCATTTACTATACCAATTAAAACCATAAAAAAAACTAAACTATTGTTGACAAATATGTCTAAAATATATTTTTTAGATTTAAGGATTAATTTTAAAATATTTACAAAATTTTAAAAATATTTAATAAAAACGTTTAAAAGTAAATGAACATTGAAATTATTTTGCATCAGTTTTTAAATACAATCCAGAGAATCAAAATTCGATGTTTTAATTTACGTAAATTCAAATTTCAAAGGTTATTCTGCATTAAACTAAAATATTTCGTACAATTTCGTATATATTACGAAAGATTCGTACAATGTACGACATTTTTCGTATATATTAGGTATGGGTTTTTTCAGTGTAGTTAGTTAGTTAGTTAATTTGATAGTTAATTAGTTAGTTAGTTAGTTAGTTAGTTAGTTAGCTAGATACCTAGTTAGTTAGTTAGTTAGTTAGTTAGTTAGATAGATAGATAGATAGATAGATAGATAGATAGATAGATAGATAGATAGATAGATAGATAGATAGATAGATAGATAGATAGATAGATAGATAGATAGATAGATAGATAGATAGATAGATAGATAGATAGATAGATAGATAGATAGATAGATAGATAGATAGATAGATAGATAGATAGATAGATAGATAGATAGATAGATAGATAGATAGATAGATAGATAGATAGCAAGCTAGCTAGTTAGTTAGTTAGTTAGTTAGTTAGTTAGTTAGTTAGTTAGTTAGTTTGATAGCTAGTTAGTTAGTTAGTAAGTTAGTTGTAAGTTAGTTATTAGTCCATCTTAAAGATAAAAAATTTGGCAAATTTACTTTTTTGAGTTTATAAGTATATCAAGGCGTATACTTAATAATTCAATAACACGTATTCGTACAGATGTCGATTAGAAATTGTGTAATTCCTCAATGTAAAAATGGTAAAAATGAAGGCGATTTAATTTTTTTTTTTAATGTGTTCACAATTTTCGTTCTTTATTACAAAACTTTCAGCTTTGCTCAGTAAGATGCGAGTCTGAGATAACTATCACTTTTTGCAAACTTTCGTTAGGTGTCACATAATTTTGGTTTTGAACTTTTTCAGGTGTGTGACCTTAAACGTTAAATATATTTTTAATATAAAATTTTTGTATGAGATCGGTAACACAAGGGTTAAGGTAAGAATTTTAATATTTCAGCAACTGAAAATTGAAAGAAATGAAAAGCAGATATACCTTTTGTATAAGTATTTATAGTTATTAAAGAAACGTTTAATTGTTGACTTGTATATTTAAATTTACTTTTTTTTATATTACATAAATTAAATCGAAATTTCTTCCTTTTCCTACTTTTTTAATTATATTCCCCAGTTTAATCCTCGTCTTAAATTATTCTTTATTGTTTCACTAAAACGTTTAAAAAACTTTAATAATTTTGTCGTTTATAAAAATTAATTTAACCTATTTTTAATAATTTCCACAAACAAATTACGCAAATTTGCGTTGATTGGTCCTGCCGAGTCGCCTTTGTCGTACATTTTCCTACAAAGAAAATTCTTAAAAAATATATATATATATATAAATTATTACACTTATATTTTATTTAGTACAATTAACTTCCGTTCAATTTAAATTTCTTCTTTTTTTTCTTTATTTTTATTTTACCACTAATTGACGTTATATTCAACAATAATACTCATGTCTCATTTGCATAAATTTCTTTTAAATACGATGTTTAATGAATAAAAAATAAATTTTCACTTTCTTATTTTATGCATTTGTTTTTACTTGTAGTCAAAGCTAATCCTTTCTTTAAAAAAAAATAAAACTTTGAAAATTTATTCCCATTTTAGCAGAAATTTTGCGTGTTCTAAAGAAATATTTACTTTGGGGGAAACATTTTAAAGCATTTTTTTAAAAACAGCAACAACATAGGAATGGTTAATATAAAAAAAAATAAAATTTGTATAAAATTTATACAAAATTAAAATTTAAGTAACGCAAATAAGTTTACTTTAAAAGTTTGAGGACTTTTTGTTTATTTTTACATATAGATTTTTTTCAGATTCATGCCATCATTTAGAGGTTTTAAACTTTTTTTTCTTAAGTTTTTAAATTACAATTACTAACACATTTATGTAAAACTTATAAGCGTTAGTTTTTTTCTGGTTTAGACGATGTATACAAAAAAACTACTTTAAACAACAACTATAACGTGCAGAACTTGTTGTTTTACTTGTATATGCGTGTGCAAACTTTAATGTCTTACATCATACAAAATGGAAATAAAACAAAAAATTTATATAAAAATAATAATAGAAATTCAAACTTGTTGTAAAATCAGATACAAGATATGACCGGCCTCCTGCCATGCTCACACATGTGCCTGACAGACTTTAATAGTTGCCTCTTAGCTAAACTCCCACTCCTGTTATACCCTTCATCATTATATTGTCATGATGTAAATTTT
Organism: Lucilia cuprina; assembly: GCF_022045245.1. NCBI lineage: Eukaryota > Metazoa > Arthropoda > Insecta > Diptera > Calliphoridae > Lucilia > Lucilia cuprina. The sequence goes on along the minus strand of NC_060952.1, from coordinate 87,678,508 downwards.
TTATTTGTTTTTAGTTTTTTGCTAAAAATTTAGAATGAATGTCGATCTTACAATTTTAAACTTGACATACTACTTAATAAATAAATTGAAAAGATAATAATTACAATTAGCGCAAAATAAATATTTTGTTAACGTAAATGGCCTACAAAATAATACAAACTATTGAGTTTGGCTTCAGTAAATCCCATAAATTAAATTTTTATTGAAACTGATAAAATAAAACGTTTTAATATTGGTAGTACTGAACAATATACAAAAACACAAAAATATAAATTAAATTGTAACAAAATTACCATTGCTAAATTTAAAATTATGCTCCAGTAAAAATGCTAGAACTGAACTTGAACTGAACTAGAACTGAACTAGAACTGAACAAGAACTGAACTAGAACTGAACTAGAACTGAACAAAAACTGAACAAGAACTGAACAAGAACTAAACAAGAACTGAACTAGAACTGAACTAGAACTGAACTAGAACTGAACTAGAGCTGAACTAGAACTGAACTAGAACTGATCTAGAACTGAACTAGAACTGAACTAGAACTGAACTAGAACTGAACTAGAACTGAACTATAACTGAACTATAACTGAACTAGAACTGAACTAGAACTGAACTAGAACTGAACTAGAACTGAACTAGAACTGAACTAGAACTGAACTAGAACTGAACTAGAACTGAACTAGAACTGAACTAGAACTGAACTAGAACTGAACTAGAACTGAACTAGAACTGAACTAGAACTGAACTAGAACTGAACTAGAACTGAACTAGAACTGAACTAGAACTGAACTAGAACTGAACTAGAACTGAACTAGAACTGAACTAGAACTGAACTAGAACTGAACTAGAACTGAAGTAGAACTGCACAATGACAGAAATAAACTGTAAATAAAATCAGTTAGTGGAATATTCTTTATAGTAGGTAAAATTAATAATTTACTTTTATGTTTTATAATTTTACAATATTTAAGTAAATTAATTAATTTTTAATGACTGTTTATGTTAACAAAAAAAAAACATATAATATTAGGTAAAAGTCACAAAAGCAACCTAAAAATATATTATATAATTTGCTATAGTACACATTTTCTCTACATGTTTAATGTATTATTGATGTGCCCAATAATTTAACAAACAAAAAACTGCGGCTTACTTGTAAACAAAATACGCCAAAGGTCGAAAATTATAAATTTCATTTACACAAAAAACGTAAAACAGTTTTACAAATTTTTATACAAATAAATAAAAAGGAATAAAGTAAAATAAACCGTAAATAAAAAGCATTTATTTTAATTGAAGATTATAAACCAAAACTAAAATCATTCATTAAAATAATTAATTTTAAATGCATAAATTAAAACCCTCTACTTTTGTCCATAATTTGAATACACAAATATAAAAATGGAAATATAATGCACAAACAGACAAAAAAACATGAAATGAATTAAAATTCCATACAATAAATTATAAATTTACTTTACCACTGTATTAAAATATATATTCATATACAGTAAATCTTTTAGAAATACAAAAAATATTTATGAGGTTTGAAATCATACAGTCTGTCGTTAAATTTATGATTCTGTTGGTAGAAAAGTTAATTTGATTGATAAATTGTGCTATCAGTTTGAACCCTTTTCAAAAATATTTTACATTGATCACAAATTTTTCCATTAGTAATGTACAAAAATTATATATAAATCGCATATAACACTTTGTTATTATAATTTTTCTGATCTCAGCCCTTATATAACCCTTTCATATTCAAAAAAAAAAAAAAAAAACATACAAATTTTTAAATGCAGAGTAGCAGGCAACAAACATCAACCTAATTTTCATATTTTTTTCCAAATTTTTTCTTTTTCGCATATTATTACTATAACTGAGCAAGGTTGTTGTAAGGTTGGTTGGTTAGTAGGATTGTTGGCAATTTGGTTTGTCTTTTGATAAAGGGTATGTATTTTTTGTTCATCAAAAAAGTACAACAATTTGTATATATGATTTTAACTAAAAGCTATGGCAGCAGTAGCAGCAGCTACGATAACAATTTTTTAAAACGTTGAATAAAAAAATCATTAAAAAAAATTCTTAATTCTGTAGAAAATGTTTAGAGGGGGTATGAAAAAATGAACTCACACAGTCATTCAATTTAACACAAGAGATAATCATTTCAGCGCCCCTGTTGTACAGCCACAGGGCAAATTGCCGACAAATTATGGGCCACCTGGAATTGAGTGCATAAGGAAGCCAGCCTTATTTTTACTTTACGCAAACACACACATATTAAAGTATAGTATAAATGTATGTACGTGTGTGTTGGAAAAATGAATGAAAACAACATAAGGCGCAAGTAAATAAAAAAAACTTGGCATTATACCTTGTTTTCATTTAACCTTTTTTTACATTTAAACTTAAACACACATTCATATACTTAAATGCCACACACTATCTACTTACGGTTAGTAAGGTTTTTTACGTTACTATTTCCGGTTAATAACAGCCAACCTTACTCTGTGTACCTATGCTAAATCCTTTTTTGTATTTTTTGTTTGTGTGTTTTTATGAAACGTTTCATAAAGGAAAATTTTAAATGAATATGATATGAGCTGTCATTTTTTGTTTCTCTAAGGTTTTCGCCATCATCATCGTTATTTAATGCATGCTTTTCATTCACTTTTTTTCATGTTGTTTATGAATGTCAGAGTTTAGTTATTTACAGTGAACTGGTGAGAGAGAATGAAAAGATCATCATTATTGTAACTAGCGCTAATTCCGGAATAAACAGTTTCACACACGCACAAATACCGTTATTGTTACACATATGTAACTACATATGCGAGTGAGAAAAATTAAGAAAACAAAGAAGTAAATTAAGAAAACAAGAACTAAACTAGAACTGAACTAAAACTGAACTAAAACTGAACTAAAACTGATATAGAACTGAACTAAAACTGAACTAGAACTGAACTAGAACTAGAACTGAACTAGAACTGAACTAGAACTGAACTAGAACTGAACTAGAACTGAACTAGAACTGAACTAGAACTGAACTAGAACTGAACTAGAACTGAACTAGAACTGAACTAGAACTGAACTAGAACTGAACTAGAACTGAACTAGAACTGAACTAGAACTGAACTAGAACTGAACTAGAACTGAACTAGAACTGATCTAGAACTGAACTGGAATTGATGTAGTGCAGGTCTAGTTCAACTGAACTAGAACTAAACAAGAACTTGAACTAGAACTGTACTAGAAATGTCTAAGACCTTAAAATCATAGGAATGACTAAACGAATAGAAACAAAGCTAACATAAACCTAATATTTTATTCCCAGAAAAAAGGAAAACTCTTTTCATATCCCAATATTGAACTGAACGATTTTAATCTTAAATGTCTAATAATTTTTTAAAGTTAGAGAAACTATAGAACAAATTTTATTAAACTATAACAGCTGTCTATAATTTTAATTTATTTAATTACAAACCATTGCAGCTAAGTAATTATTAATTTTATATATCTATAGTAAATATGTACAAACATTTTTTGTATGTTAATATATAGATAGCTTTGTATGTTTATGTGTATTTTTGACTGTCTATCTCATCACCATATCATATTTATTATAAGTAAGTATTTTTATATGGACGCGTTCAAAATGATTGTTTACTGTCTGCTAGACAACCATAAAATACAACAGCTACAATACACCAACAATACAGTCACTGGCAGTTTTATTATATTCATTATTGTTATTATTATATGGAACATAAAATAAAAATGTTTCGTGTTTTTCAATATCCATCAATCAAGGTGATTAAATGTTGTCGATTTTAATTAACGAAATACGTACAACAAACAGATACTACAAAAAATACTAGTATACACTCAGATACATATAAACTTGCTTGTATATTTTGCTGCCACCATAAAAAGGACAATATTTCACGATGTAAACAGTCATGGTTATGGCAGATATAAAATTGTGCACACATACATCTGAAAATATTCGTTTTAACTACAAAAGGATATAATGAAGCAGGAAACTGTCTTTTTTTGTAATTTAATGAGTAACGAAAGCTAGCTGCAAGAGGTAAGAGAAGAATAAGGCAAAAAAACGTATTTAATGAGAAAACCGCTGAATTTAATTTTAATTTAAAATTTCCATAGTAAATTAAATTGAAAAGAATAGCAAAGTTTTTTAATTTAAGAATTCTATGAAAATTTTCTGAACAGTCTATTTTACTAGAACTGAACTAGAACTGAACAGTCTCTTTTACTAGAACTGAACTAGAGCTGAACTAGAACTGAACTAGAACTGAACTAGAAATGAACTAGAACTGAACTAGAACTGAACTAGAACTGAACTAGAACTGAACTAGAACTGAACTAGAACTGAACTAGAACTGAACTAGAACTGAACTAGAACTGAACTAGAACTGAACTAGAACTGAACTAGAACTGAACTAGAACTGAACTAGAACTGAACTAGAACTGAACTAGAACTGAACTGAACTAGAACTGACCTGAACTTAAACTCAAAACTGAATTGCACTACATTTGATACTTGTCTATCGCACTTAATATTTGTCAGTTTATGAAATTGGACATAATTTGTTTTAACAATTAAACAAATTGACAATTCATGTCATATCATTTATTTCCTTACAAATTCTGATGGCAATACATTAGGGAATTGAACTGTATTTTAGATAAGTTTTCACTAACAAAAACAAAAAAAAAAAGAATTAAAAAATGAGTAATAATTAATTTTTTCTGCCATGCCGAATCTTTTATACCACCACATGTTAACGTGTTGGAAGTGAATTTCAAAAAGTCAATTATTTTGGTATTGCATCAAACAGAAAATAAAACAGACAACTGGACTTATGGGCATATATAGATCATCAGAAGTGCTATGATAAGGATCAAGAATGTGCTATTGTGGGTATAGGACGATAAGTTACAAACCCAGTTGAAAACTCAGTATACTATTTACTCAATTGATAAGTAATATGATTGTACAATATAAAATAATTGGAAATGACAACTGTAATTAATAAATACTTAAAGTTATTGAGGAAAAACTATTTCTAAATTTAGTAAATAATTGGATATGAGGATCTAAGATAAAAAAGTTTTAGTAATGTTTTTTCTAATAACTATTAAAATATTTTTCTTTTTTTTACTCAAACCCCAACTCAAAATCAATTAGGAATACATATATGTAAGTATGTCAGTAGTAGTATTATTTTTAATTTGTATGTATTCATTAAAATATTTTTTATGTGTGTAGTAAAACAAGACTAGTATAAAAATGAAATTGCTAACGAAAATGAAAATATCAGTGGTAAAACAAAAACAAACAAACTATTGACAGTATATATTTGATTGATGGATTTTTTTTTTTTTTTTGAAATGAAGTGTTTACCAGTGTTTATGTTTACCAGCTAAGCTGATACCCCAGAAACTTTTCAAAACAAACAGCTTGGGAATTCGTTGTATTGGAAACAAGTAACAAACTTTTCTTTTCACTCTCCCTCCAATACAAATGAAAATTTGTTTTCTGTTAAAAATTTAAAAGTAACAACTTTTACTTTACATACATATGTTTGTTAATGTGTTTTTATTTAAGCCTAGATTTTTTCCTATTAGCCAATATATTGTGGTTACTTTGGTTTTTTTTTGCCTCTCCCTACATTTTTGCCTTTTATCTTTTTTTTTTTAGAAAAAAGTATAAATTGAAAAAGGGTTATTCTAGGCCATTGCACACAACATGTTGTGTACAACGTGTGTTTGATTAGTGTTTCTTTTATATAGAAAACTTAGAGGAGTATACTATGTGTTGTACTGAGTTTAAAAACAAACTGAAATCTGAGTAGTTGTTGTATGAGTTTAAACAAAAATAAAATGAATCTAAAAATATAAATAGACTAACAGCCCATATATCATTTCTATAGTAGATATGAAAAAAAACAATACCATACACTAACACTTTAACTTATATATTTCCACAATGCTAACCGCAATTTGTAGGATCAGCAGCAGCTCATAGATATGCACGTACTATATGAAGGAGTGCTGAGTACAGTTAAGATTGCAAAAATAGCATAGACAAAGTGAAAGTTAATCCCGCATATATATCATTATAACTTGATCATTATAACTTGATTTTACTTATAGATCTCTACAAAGGATCTATAAGTAAAATTGTTATCTCTTTTTTATCATATGTACATTGCTGTAATGTCACTACAATTCTATAACTCTTCTATTTTTAATCTCTCCGCTGTTATCTTTACCACAGTTCGATTTACTATCCATACTATGGGTTTCTTATAGGAATAACGAATGGCAACAATATTTTACAATACCATACTCCTTGTAACCCAGTTATTTAAAAAGAAGTCATGGTATCCAATAAAATATTTCAGTTCTTCATATCTCTAAGAGCTCTCCTTGATTTTATACATATTTTTCGAACCTTAATGTAAATGCAGCTGAATACCTTAAATAACACAACCATAGTAAATAATGATTATCTAAAAATAAATACAATTTTATATTTTTTTATCCAAATGAAGTCTGGTTATTCTATCTGAAAGCTTAATTAACTTTCTACTTAAATAATGTACATAGCTCATTCCATTAACAGGTGTAATCAACTTTAAATATTAGATAAAAATCACTATTTTAGTTCATCAACCCCGAAATCTATCGGGTACTTTGATAAACATGTGTTGTTTATGTAACCAAAAGTGTAAGCGTGTGTGTCTTTGTATGGAGTGTTTATTAAAAATGAAAAACACAATAAAAACAACAATAAACAACATCAAAGTCATTTTCCCGTTACAAAATATGGGATGGTTTATTCTAACGTCAAAGGCAAAAAAACAACAACAACTAACTAATTCTCTATAGAGAAAAAAAGAGTTATGCATGTGTAAGCATAAGAAAGAGAGAGAAAGTGTAATATTTTATTAAAACATTTACACTTATACAAATACAAAATAGTGAGATATAAACAAAATTTACTAAAGCTACCCGGCATATCAGGATGTTTTTAATGCTGTTAAGTCCTAGACTGGATGGTCGACTGGATAAATAGCAAGAACACAAATACGCCCTAAACCGAATACGCCCACGAATACAAAACACATTAATTAATAGATTGGTCTCTTTATTAGAAGAAAAAATAGTCCATAAGCTACTGATTAAAGTCGTCAATAAAGATAGAGAAATACTTACTTTAATAACTACTTAGTATATGGCCTAGGTTATGAGCTAGTTTATTCCATAGTCTTTGTCACAGACTGGTCAATAGGCTAATTTATAGACAAGTACTTCATTAATCCACAAGTAAGTTTTTAATTTAATAAATAGCCCCATTTTTTCACTTTTCAATAGACTAATCCATAGACCATAGACTTTGCTAACTATATCATCCAGTTGCAGATCCACGGTGGAAGGGAAATTACACCCCCTCTAAAACTTAAATTTTTTCATACAAAATATACAAAGGAATACAAAGAAAAAATGAAAATAAGAAAAAAAGTTATCACCCAAACTCTCTGGCTGGATCCTTGGCTGAAATGATCCATATACTACTCAATAGACAATTCCTTGTCAAATAGAGAATACTCTCCAAAAATGAAGCATTTACTTTTTGTAAAACCGCATATGTACGTAGGTTGTTTAGAAAAATTTCTTTTATAAATACATACATACATACATACATACATACATACATACATACATACATACATACATACATATGTATATACATATTTACTTCTTCTTACTTAGAGTTAGTATCTGAAACCGAACAAGAAAAACTAAAAAAAGAATAAATAAAATATCAGTGTAAAGCAGCAAAAAAAAAGTATAAAATATATTTAGTGTATATTGTAAGTGTGACATATCAACACAATCTGTGCCTTTGTGCCTTTTGTATTCTAATACCTTCGGGGTTAACAAACAGCAAATACTTAGTAAAAGACGGCAACAAAACAGAAAATATTTACAAATACATATGTATGTATGTAGAAAAAAAAGATGAAGAAAATAAAAAGAAAAGAATTAAATATACATATATATAAAATTTATACTTAAAGCCAAAAAGTGTACTAAAGATATACAGTACTAGCAAATAGAGACTGTAGTGTATTTAAATATATTAGACATAGCTAAAGCATAGACCTGTACCTAAAAAATAGTTAAACCTTAAAAGTATTAAGAAATCTATACAATTTTATAACTTTTTTATTTGCAGCTTAAAATATTAACTGAATTTTTAAAATTTAATTTTTCACTAAGAAAAATTTTACTAATTACTTTATTTTCTTCAATCCACTTAATTTTCTATGAGCAGACCTAGTATACATAAATAAACCTGTAGTTATATGTAGTATACTTGCTATAGTCTTGTTACTCTAGTTGTATTTTTTGTTGCTGTTGCTTTTGTATTTATATAAAGATTGTTATAAATATCCCGAGGTTACTACAACAAAATAATACTACAAAAATATTTACATAACGAAAAGGTAAGATTTTTTTTAAACTACAAAACCTGATAGAAACAAATAGGCAAAAAAAAAACAAAACAACAACAAGATGTGAATAAGATAAACTTTGAATACCAGGAAAAAGATAAACTTGTAAAACATTATTTTTGTTGGTTTTAAATTGAAAATAGTTTAAAATTGTTTTGTACTATATTATTTTTAGAAATTTAAGAAAAAGATTTAGATAATTTTTAAATTTAAAGAAGATTTATTGTTTATTACAAGTTAATAAAAATATTTAAATATTTTGTAAAGGCCAAAAATCAAAATACTTGTTCAGTAGCTATCTTCAGCTGTCATCTGATATGTCAGAAAGTTATAGAGAATGAATAGGAATCACGTAGATATAAATAAAGGTAAAATTGTTTAAAAAACCTTAATATGGGTCTAAAGATATTAATTTCAAACTAGAGTAAAAATTATAGTAGACTATCATCAGGACTATAGATCACAAACAATGGTATATGAATACAATCAGGACTTTAGCTAGGATGGGGGCTAGGGTCAAATGAGGTCCGATCACAATAAAAATTAGTATTGTCAATTAAGTATTGTTCTATAAAACTAATTTTTGCTGATTTTTGTTGACATTATAGGATTATAGTTGAAAATGTGAACTGAACTGTAGGAAAGTTACAATATAGTCAGAGCTTTAGTTAATTCTATATTCTCTAAACAAAGCTAATAACATAGGGAAAGCTGTAATCAAGGAAATAGTCTCGCTATTATTTAAACTTAGGTGTGTGGTTTTAACTAAACTTAACTAAAGTCTTGATTATAATCTCACTTATAGTCTTAACTATAAATATTGGTACAATCATCACTTTATGAAAGACTATAGTCTATATAACTAACTAACTAACTAACTAACTAACTAACTAACTAACTAACTAACTAACTAACTAACTAACTAACTAACTAACTAACTAACTAACTAACTAACTAACTAACTAACTAACTAACTAACTAACTAACTAACTAACTAACTTACTAACTAACTAAGTAACTAACTAACTAACTAACTAACTAACTAACTAACTAACTAACTAACTAACTAACTAACTAACTAACTAACTAACTAACTAACTAACTAACTAACTAACTTACTAACTAACTAACTAACTAACTAACTAACTAACTAACTAACTAACTAAGTAACTAACTAACTAACTAACTAACTAACAAACTAACTAACTAACTAACTAACTAACTAACTAATGAACTAAACAAGTATGAATTTATAGTCGGACATTGCCGACCATATAATACCCTACACCAGTCAGTATGTTAAAATTTTGAATTTTTTTTTAAATAAATCATTTAAATTGTTTTATTGTAGAATATTTTTACTTATTATTGACAAAAAAAAAAAGAGATTTTCTACAAGAGGGCTCATAGGGGAGAAGGGGTAAATATGGACCTATCCTTATAAATTTTGGTAGATGAATTTACGTCTACTACAATGTCATTTATGTAGATTTTAATCGTTTTATAAGTAATTATAAGTTAATTTTTACCTTCAAGTCATTTTCTGAAAAGGAGTCTGTATGGGGGCTAGGGTCAAATGAGGCCCGATCACAATAAAAATTAGTATTGTCAATTATTGTCCTATAAAACTAATTTTTGCTGATTTTTGTTGACATTATAAAACTTTTAACGTACTTGTGAGCCTAAAGGCCCGATTCGGGGGGTACGGTTGTATGGGGGCTAGGAGAAATAATGGACCGATTTCAACCATTTTCAATAGCGATCGTCCTTGAACCAGAAAAAGAGTATGTGCCAAATTTCATCAAATTATCTTGAAAATTGCGACCTGTAGCGTGCGCACAAGGTTTACATGGACACACAGACAGACAGACGGACGGACGGACAGACGGACATAGCTAAATCGACTCAGAAAGTGATTCTGAGGCGATGGGTATACTTTAAGGTCTAGGACCAATATTTTTGGGTGTTACAAACTTCAGCACAAACGTATAATACCCTACCCACTATAGTGGTGTAGGGTATAACAACTATCTTGTTACCTATCTCATCGATTGACTAACTTGGCTATAGTCCTAACTATTGGCCAATATCCAATCTATAACGTTGACTGTGATCTTAACTTCAGTTAATGCCACAACAGCTAAAGATAACTCTACTATTGCACTTGGTTACGATCTTGAATATAACAGAAATTATAGTCTTTACTAAAGTCTAGACTATATACTTGACTATAGTCTTAACTATAGCCTTAACGATCTTGAATATAACAGAAATGATATTCTTTACTATAGTCTTGAATATATACTTGACTATAGTCTCAACTTTAGCCTTAACTGACTATAATCTTGGATATAATCTTAACTAGAATTGTAGTTATAATTATTTTGGCTTTTATCTTGATAATGGTCTTGGTTATCTTAACTATAGCATTATCTATAGTCCTGACTTAGGAACTGATTACTATCCTTATTATACACATAGATAAGATAACATTCATGTCACAATATCAAAAACTATGTCCTGCCATAATCATATCTGTAAATGTAATGAGGAAAAATTAGCTCACACACTGCAATTCCCCTTAATAACAATAACTAAGTAATATTTTCAAAACCTTAAAATTTCAACTAATTACATAACATTATACACATAACCATAGAATGAAAAAAAACATAAATTTTTAATAAACATATATTTATTTATTATGTCAAATTACATACAAGTCTAATAAGTTGTTAATGAAAAATTAACAACTTTTTCTTAAAAAACATATACATATGAAAAACCAACCGTAGAGTATATATGTATGTAAGAAAAGCATAAAAACACATTTTTAATTTCCCAATAGGCATTTGTATATGTATATCTATGTTTGTTGCTCTATTTAAAACCACAAAGAAAAAATGGAAACAAATGTAAAATATACCAGCAGTAAGTAAAGAATACAAAAACCGTTTAAAACTTTTTCTGCGTTTTATTTAAAGAAAATACACACACACACATGAAGAAAAAAATGTCTGTTGCATAGATGGGCAAATATAAATAGAGAATCTTTGAAAAATTTTCCAAGCTTTGAGAATTAAAGAAAATGTGGTTAGACATACGGTTGTTTTTCGAGGAACTTTAAAATGACTTTTAAAATTGTCATCGTATATTTGGCTTTTATTTATTTAACTAATATTTTAACATTTAAATTTACACATTAGGTTGGCATTTACATGAGACACTGATACAATATGAATTTTTAATATATTCACATTTTACCTAATATTAAGCAAATAAAACATTTTTAAAATTTGCTTTGGTAGTTGTGAAAATTTAATGTGATGCTGCACATTAAATTTTATATACATATATACATACATACTACATATTAATATTGTTTAAATTTTATGAAAACAAATTTATGTTAATTTGCTATAAAGTATTTTCATGTAGGGATTTAACCTTTTTACAAGGCATTCTTTTTCTAACTTATTAAAACTCATTTATAATTTGGAGGCATAAAGCCATAAATTTTATTTGTTTTCTAGAAAATCTTAAATTAACACGATTTGTTTTAATATTAAAACATTATTTTAGAGTCAAGGAATAAATTAGTTTTTAGAAATTATATGTAATATATTAACAAGTATGAATGTATAGACGGGCGTAGCCGACTATATAATACCCTACACCTGTCAGTATGTATGTTAAAAATGGGGATTATTAAAAAAAGAAAGCATTTGGTTTGTTTTTTTTTTAACTTTATTTCGGAGTATTTTTACTTTTCTTTTGGCAAAAAAAGATTTTTTTACAAGAGGGTCCAAAGGGGAGTAGGGCAAAATATGGTCCTATCCTTAAAAATGTTGGTAGGAGGAGTTAAGTCTTCTTTAATAATATTTATGTAGAATTTAATAGTGTTAATAGTGTTTGTAAGTGAATTTTGACCTTTAAGTCATTTTCTGAAGGATCAAATGAAGCCCGATCATTACAAAAATCAGTAGTATCATTTAAAGTTCTATAAAACTAAGTTTTGTCGACTTTTGCTAACATAATAGATCATTTAAATTAATTATAAGCCAAGAGGCCCTATTTGGGGGGTACGATAACCATTTTCAATAGGCTTCGTCCCTGGGCCAAAAGAAGCGTGTGTGCCAAATTTCATCTAATTATCTTCAAAATTGCGGCCTGTACCTTGCGCACAAGGTTTACATGGACAGCCAGCCAACCAGCCGGCCAGACGGACGGACATAGCTTAATCGACTCAGAAAATGATTCTAATCCGATTAGTATACTTTAAGGTGGGTATTAGACGAATATTTTTCTATGTTACAAACATCAGCACAAACCCAATATACCCTCTCCACTAAAGTGGTGTAGGGTATAAAAATGCTATTAATGAAGGGAACCCCTTCAGAACGCTTGTTATTTTTCTTTATTTTAAAGTTTCTTTAGCTTAAAATTTTCTAATATTTTTTAGTACTTTTTAGCAGTTTCTCTTTTAAACACTCTTTAATATATTGCAATTTTTTTTTGCTTTTATTTCATATTTATGTCTTAATATTCTGAAAACGTTTTATTTATATTTATATACATAAAAAGTGTCTTTTCTTGTATAATACATATAAATGTGTTGTAAATATTTGCACATAAAGGGAAATTTTTACTACAAAAATATTGCTATTTTCATAGGACTAAATGATGAAAGTAATTTTTTTCTCTAACATAGAATTTTTCTTTATTTATTTATTTTTTTTTTTTTTTTGCCAGCTCATATATTTTGATTTTAAATGTATTAAATGTTACCGAAGCATGGTGGGAAAAAGAAGTAGAGGCTGGCAGGTATAGTAATAATGATGGTGATGACGATGATGAGTACTAAATTATAAATTATGCAAGAAATCATATAAAAAAGCAATATTAAACATACATTTATAATACAAATGAAGTCATATATATGTTGTACATACAAATACTCATGCAGTGATGGGTATTTTCCTGAAACGTGTAAGAAAGGACGCCAAAAAATCTTTGATTTTACACAAATGGTCTCCCGTCAATTTCGATGTCAGTGTCAGTGCAAAGTTGTTGCTCCTGTCATAAGGGAATCTAAAAAAAATTATCTTCAAAATTGAAAATATTTCAAGTGCTTCTGTAATTTTGGCGTATACTTAATATCCGTTATGTCAGTAATTACTTAACACGTATACGTACAGATGACGATAATAAGAGTAAAACAAGTATGAATTTATAGTCGGACATTGCCGACCATATGATACCCTACACCAGTCAGTATGTTAAAATTTTGAATTTTTTTTAAATAAAGCATTTAATTTGT
>NC_060952.1:87664272-87664534 GCF_022045245.1 Lucilia cuprina | reverse complement strand
GACATAGCTAAATCGACTCAGAAAGTGATTCTGAGGCGATTGGTATACTTTAAGGTGGGTCTAGGATCAATATTTTTGGGTGTTACAAACTTCAGCACAAACGCATAAAACCCTCCCCACAATAGTGGTGTAGGGTATAACAACAGGTTTACTGCTAACTAACTAACTAACTAACTTACTAACTTACTAACTTACTAACTTACTAACTTACTAACTTACTAACTTACTAACTTACTAACTTACTAACTTACTAACTTACTAA
>NC_060952.1:87654261-87663958 GCF_022045245.1 Lucilia cuprina | reverse complement strand
TTACTAACTTACTAACTTACTAACTTACTAACTTACTAACTTACTAACTTACTAACTTACTAACTTACTAACTTACTAACTTACTAACTTACTAACTAACTAACTAAAATTAACTAACTTACTGCACTATTTATAGCAACAATGGCGTTAGATCTTGGAAGCATATGTACACTTCATCAAGTCATCTAAAAAATTATGGCTTGCGGCGAGCGTGGGTTTTTAAGATATGTCAGGTGTTAATCAGAAAACTCATTCTGATGGCACAGAACATCTTATAAATAAAGTTATTTTAGCTCTGTTCCCCGCTGGTATATAAATTTAAAGAAAAAGATCTTCGTTTTTCAAGTTTCATTTCGTCATCCTGTGTCCTTTACAATGAACATCAATGTTTGAAAAAAAGTACATTTAAAAAAATATTTTAAAATACTTCTACTAATCAAACAATGCCAAATTTGATGTCAAGCTAACAAAAAGATTTGTAAAATGTAGTGCATTTTTTAAAGTTTATTCTGTTAGGATCAATAGATGTATAAAAAATAATATTGAAAATTTTAATAGATTTTTAAGGATACGAATTTTAAAAGTCATTTTTGACAGATTTTTATCCAAATAGCATAAAATAAAAATAATACAAAATATTTCCCAAATCTTCTTGTTGGCATGACACCAAATCTGACATTATTTGATTTGTAAAAGTATTTTAAAATATTTTTTGAAAAATGTACTTTTTAAAACTTTGAAATCCTTCTGAAAGGACACATGATCATAAAATGAAAAACTAAAAACTCAGATTTTTTCAATTAAATTTAAAGCATCAGAGTTATCTCATATCGCATCTTGTCTCGATGCGAAAAGTACAGATATGTGGTACTGTTATCTAAAATAAATTTCGGCCTGGGTTTCTTTAACAACATGATACTTTTTAAGGTTGTGAGAAGCTATAAGAAGCGATTTTTGACTCTTGCTCATTATCGAAATTGGTAATCCTGAAAACTGAAAATTTAACATACAGTGAACTGAGCAACGTAGCACACTGGGTACGCTTGCCTATTACAAATGACTATTACCCCTCACTGCATATAAATACATATGTATTTTTGCACATTAAAACCATTTATACTACCATCCATAAATTGCTTAAGGGCAAAACATTAATTTTTCTTTTATATGATTTTGTTGGCAGTTCCTTTAATGTTAACAAATGGCGTGTATGTGTGTGGGTGAATAGGGAGTTATTATTTTCATTTTATTTTATAAGTTTATTATAAGCTTCTATATATCAGTATATGACGGAATGAGTGCAGTTATAAATTTAATGTCGGCTTTTTTTTTCTCCCATACGACATCATCTGTTAACGCCAATAATCAAACAAAAGAAACAGATAAAAGTCTATTCGTTGTGTACTTAAAATTGCTGCCAAAAAAAAAAAGATTGTCCTTCATGTAGAAAGGAAGGGGAGCGAAAGAAAAAAATTTTAAACCATATCAAATTTGTTGTATTAAAAGTAATCACCTCATTTTGTTTGTTAAAAGTTAAAAAATGGTGAGGAAAAAGATTATAAACTGTTACAAAGTAATATTACAACATTATTGGATACATGTTAGTGATGGCAAGCATTTACGATTAAAAAGGATGGCAATTTAAATGAAATATAGCTGGAGTATGATTGTTGATTGGCTATTATTATGAAATAACGAGAGAATGAGTTTTCAGTTACTACAAAGTATTTAAAAGAATTTAAAAAATAAAAAAAAATTGTTTTAACGGTTATGACAAACATCTTTGAATTCGTCAGATTAACATTTCACAAATTATCTGCCGTTTATAGAAAGGAGAAAGCCCAAGTGTTTTATATTATTTTTATGCTGTTAAATCCACCAAAACAGGTAACAAATTATAGTCGGCTAAAAATTATCCTACACCAGTTAAGAACACAAAATGTGAATTATTTTCTTAAGGGGTCTTGGAAAATGGGGCCAAGTACGACTTAATCATTATAAAACTTAGTTGTACCGCTTTTTGTCGAGATACGAGTAATTAAATATAATTATAAGCTCAAAAGCTCAATTTTGTAAGTTCAGATGTATAGGGCTAGATCAAATAATCATTGGTACAAAAAAGGATTTCATACTAAATTTCGTTTATTTATCTTTAAAACTACGATCTGTAGTTTGGCTACAAAGTTTACATGGATAGATAGGCATACAGTTAGACAGACAGAAATACAGGCTGGCAGAAAGACAGACAGACAGAAAGACAAACATAAAGACATGCAGAAAGATAGACAGGAAGACAGACAGAAAGACAGACAGACAGAAAGAAATATATAGAGAAAGACAGAGAGAAATAAAGACAGAAAAACAAACAAGAAGAAAGACAGACAGAAAAGTGAATGGACTATGTCCGTCCATCGCTTAATCGACTCAGAAAATGATTCTAAGCCGAATGGTATTCTTCAAGATGAGTGTAGAACCAATATCATTGTGCATTACAAACATCAGCACAAATTAAATATAACTCAGTCAGACATAAATACAGAAAGACATACAGACAGTTAGAAAGGCAGACAGAAATTCACACAGAAAAGCAGACAGAAAGACAGGCAAAAAAGACAAAAAGACAGACAGAAATAAAGACAGAAAAACAAACAGAAATATAGACAAAAAGACAGACAGAAGGACAGACATAAAGCAAGAAGAAAGAAAAGTGGATGGATTATATCCGTCTATCGCTTAATCGACTCAGAAAATGATTCTTAGCCGAATGGTATTCTTCAAGATGAGTGTAGATCCAATATCATTGTGCATTACAAACATCAGTACAAATTAAATATATCTTCCCTTTTCAAGCGGTGTAGGGTACAATAACTCAGTCAGACAGAAATACAGAAAGACAGACAAAAGACAGACAGAAAGACAGAAAGAAACACATAAAAATAGACAGAAAGACAGGCAAAAAACAGACAAAATTACAGACAGAAGGACAGACAGAAAGACCGACATAAAGCAAGAAGAAAGACAGATATAAAAGCGGATGGACTATATACGTCCATCGCTTAATCGACTCAAAAAATGTTTTTAAGTCGAAAAGTATTCTTCAAGATGAGTATAGAACCAACATTATTGTACGTTACAAACATCAGCGCAAATCCAATATATCCTCCCTTCTCAGGAGGTGTAGGGTATAAAAACTCTTTAAGGGCCCTTCAGACGATCACACTTTACGTACGACAAGTCTAATGGAAAAGTAAAATGAAATTCCATATGTATAACAAAAAAGAGAATAAAAGTCGTATGATTTATATTTTTTGTGTTTACACGATTTTTATAAAACAATTAAAAAGTCAGATGGAAACAGCTGTTTTACTTTTTTATATGTGTTTACATAAAAATACATCCCTGATCTAATGAAACCGGCTTGTTTTTTGAATCATTTCAAAAAATGAAGAGAGCCATACGACAGTCTAATTTTCCATCTGTATTCTCTCTCAATGTGTGATGGTTTCATTACATTGCTATTGCAGTATACACTTTTATTTAAGTATTAATATTTTATTGGATTTTTCTCCCACTCATCTCACATAAAATACTTAACATTTTACTAAAGAAAGTATTTTACTTAAAAACATTAAAAAGTTAACATATACATACATATATATGTGAGTGTGGGTAAGTAAGAAAAATATACTTATTTTTTATATATTTTTGTGGTTTTATAGTTTAATAATAGACCAATCCACATACAATGTAAAATATCTCATATGTAAATATGTATATGCATTAAAAAATACATATAATAAAACATATAAACGGATGTACTTATACATATGCACAGACGTATCTTATTCCTTTTTTTAATATATGTATGTATATTACATCCGTTTTTGCAAGCATATATACTCGTTTATGTAAGTGTGTGATTTTATATAAATATTTTTTATGTAATAAATTGCCCTTTTTACATATATTCACATAAAAATATAGTTATATATTTATTTGTAAGTCTGTCTGCAGATGTGTATGTATGTATGCTGATGGCAGCATTTAACAAGCTTTAATTAAACGAATCAGTAACAAATGCCAGCTGATTGCATGCCAAGCCTTTTTTATTTTATTTGTCCATACATTTTCACATTCACTAACAGTGGCAACGGTCAGCCAAATAAACATATACATACATAGTGAAAAACTTAAAAAAAAGATGAAAATAACCAACGTTTTCAGATTCTTTTAAGCCTTTTTTCACTTTGACTTAAACGCAATGCATGTTCGTTTGATTGAATGAATGAATGAATGAATAAATGAATGAACGAATGAATTCATCGTATACAGTATACCTACAACACCAATGTTAAGGAATGAATTAAAAAAAAAATAATAATAATAAAAAGAGGTCAAATAAAAATTTTTGTTCAAAATTTATTTAAACCAATTCTATATTTCAATGAAGCGTTATAGACCAGAAAAATGTTTTATAAATTAACTATATACAAATGTTTATAGATATATAAATATATAAAAAAGAATATTATAAAAGAAATGAAAAATGAAGCGTAATTTGCAGGGCGTTTATTTGTTAATTGTGCTGAACATTGACTTTTGACTGGATTTTTCTTTTATGCCAATATTGCCTGGTACAGGTGATGGTATGAGTATAAATTTGGTTAAGTTTTTTTTATGGAATTTTTATAAAGGAAAGTGTTAAATGAAATTGTGAAGCTTTATTTTTATAGAATTAAACATTGGTCAATATTGAAATACTTAGTTTAAAGTCCATTCAAAAGACATGTTCATAGACGAGTGCAAGGAATATTTAAGAAATTTACTAGTCCATATGATATTCTAGTCCATATACTGGTCTTTACGCTAAGCTATAGAATAGCCCATAAGATATTTAATAAAGTAGTCCATAGACTATTAAATAAATTTAATAATAAGCTTGTCTATATAGTGTCTTTACTCCAGTTTTTAGAACAGTTCATGAAGTATTTGATAAACTAGTCCATAGATCCTTTAATACACTAACTCACAAACTATTTAGAATACTACTCTATGAAATATTTAGTAGTCCAGTCCATCCCTTATTCAATAGAGTTGTCCAACAGGTTTGTCTATAACGTGTAAGTTTAACCATAGACTGGTCTATACAACACTGGTGTAACATCAGTCATAATAGAATTACATTGGTCTAGCTCACATACTTTAATCAATGGATTAAACAATAGATTAGCTCGTTCAAAGACATTTCAAATGGCTGTCTTATAGGTCAGTCCGAAAAGTAATCAATAGTCTTGTTAATAAAGTAGTCAATAGTATTATTAATAGAATGGTTTTTACTCCATAGAATATCAGACAGGGAACTCAATAGACGAGTCTATAGGCTGTTTCTTAAAACAGTTCATAGACTTGTTCAGTGAATTTTCAAATATTATCTAGCCGTTCAACAAAAAGTCAATGCATCCGAAAAATACAGTGAATTCTCTTTACTTTTAACCATGATTGGCCTTACATCATCTTAAGGATGTATTCTTTGTAAGAGAATGTCCGCTGCCTTTGTAGGTGACGGAGTGAACACTTAAAAAACAAATTTAAGCTTTTTGCTGTCTCTTTGTTATATATGACGATGACGATTGACTTCCTTGTAGGACAATCATATGTTAAAATATGTAGTCAACTGGATGTTCGATTCGATTAGTCCAACAGAGTTGGCAATAGGTTCGTTTATAGACAGTCAATATAGTAGTTCATTGAGGTACATTTAGACTGGTTAGTAAATTAGTCCATATAAGTACTTATCTATTAACAGATACATAGAATATGTCAAAGACTACTTCGTAGTCCATAAAAAAAAACTTCTCTATGGACTACTTAGCATAATTCAGAGTTCTATTTGGATCAATAAATAAATTAGTTAAGAAATTGGTTAATAAACTGGTCAATAGAGTGATCTTTACACTGGTCAATAGCCAATGAAATATTTAATAGACTAGTTCATAATGAGCTAAACTCGCTAATAGACAATTTGTAATAAAGTCCATAAACTGTTCAACCGATAAGAACAAAGAATATTAAACAATAGAGTCAATGAACTGATCCATAGAACAAACAATTGAATAACCTACAATCGAACATAAAATGTTTCCATAAAGCTAATTAATAGTTTTCAATAGCATTTGTAGAGATACTAGAACATTCAACATGATTAAAGGCTCAAAACTGAGTTGTTCTAATTTTGGTAGACATACTAGATCATGTAGATAAATTAGTGCTCAAAAGCCCTATTTGGAGGGTACGGTTCTTTAGGGGATATGTGAAATAACGAACCGATTTTAACCAATAAGCTTCGTCCTTTAATCAAAAGAAAAGTTAGTGTCATGTTTCATCAAATTGTGGCCTGTAGTTTGATTGCATGGTTAACATGGACGGACGGATGCACAGATGGACGGACATATCTAAATTGATTTAGAAAATGATTCAGAGCCGATTGGTAGAACCAATATTTCAATGTATTACATACATCAGCATAAACCCAATTTAACCTCCCCACATAAGTGATGTGGGGAATAAAAGTATAGATTACCTACTGTGAAAGCATTCGTTCTAACTTTATCCCCATTCTAACAAATAAAAACCTGCGTAAATCATATATTCTTCTATAGTTATTTATTTCTATAGCTTCAATTAAGAAGATATATCAACCTATTACTAATTGCTTTATTCTGCCTAAAAATAAGCTTTAAAACTCATCTCTGGCTAAAAAACTAAACTATCAATTTATATAAAAATTTCACAAAAAAAGAATTTAATAAATAGATTTTTGCTGATTGCATCATACTAATCTGCTCAGATACAAAAAAGAAAGATAGAAAAGAAAAATCCCTTACGAATATCAAAAACCTATAGTAACGAAATGGTTGCAAGCATTCTATATACAAATTGTATATTTATATTGACAGCAAAAAAAAAAAAAAAAAATCAGAAAAAAAATAAATGTGTCAAAGTAAAAGAGTGATGAAAAATAAGGGCTATTGTGCAATGCAGATACTCAGTTTTATTCTACAATTTATTTATTTTTTGTCGCTTTTTTTCCAACATATTGACACATACCAAAGCAAACAGTAAAGGACATATAAGGCAAAAATTGTATACACATACATATATGATTACGACAACCCAAAAAGAATAAAACGCAAATACAAACACACATACACACTCACATAAAAGCTGCTCTTATCTACACAAACGTTTTCGAAATTGTATACATAGTACTCACATTCAAATAATAAAAAAATTCAAAAATGAAAAAAGAAAAATTACTATACTATATGTATTATTTTTTGGTTATTTAAAAACAAAAAAAACATAAAAATACATTGGCGTTTGAGAGTTGTATTAAAAGAAAGAATGAACGTTTGATAACAATAGTAAACGGAAAAAGGGTGCTAAAGCAAAAAGAAAGTAAAATAAACAAAAAAAAAACCCAAAACCAAAGAGCTCTCTTATAAAAAAATTGTTTTTTTTTTTCAATTTTGTTGCTGTTTTATACTTTTGATGTTTTTGCTGTTGTAGTTTGTTTATTTGTTTTATAACAATAATGGAAGCTGCAATTGTTTTATACGGCAGTACAATTTAAATACAACAAAGATAGAGAAATAACTAAATATTTTTGGGAGGGTTACTAGAAAATTGCTTCCAAGAAAAAAAAAGGAGTTTATCAATAAAGTCACTCAAAGCGAAAAGAACAATTTTGATACCATGGGTTCTGTATAATAAAATACATATTTTCACATTTCTTTAAGTATCGGGTTTTTTTTAAATATCTGCTGATCCCTCATATTTATAAGGTTTCTAAAGCTTTTGATCTATTTTTCAATATATTTGTCAGATTACAGGCCAAATACCATAGAAACGTTAAATGCTGCTTTTTCCTAATGAATGAATAATGAAGAGCAGGAATAAATCCTGCTCTTGACAGCTCCAAACATTTTCTAATGGTGTGTCATTCAGGTTACCACTTTGTGTGAAAGCACTATGGCATAAATCTCCAAAATAAAGGAGAAACAAATAAAAAATATATTTTCAAAATGAAGTCATAAAATTTTAAGAAACAACAACAGGATTCAGCAAATACAGGAATTTTAACAACTTGGATGAAACGATTAAGTTAGGCAAAAACTGATCAAAGTAGTCATGTAAACATGAGCGAATAGGCTGAAGGATCATAGGTTGAAGAACAACGATAAAGTGAGACCATGGTACAATGCGGTCGAAAGAACTTATTATTAAGATAGATGTCGATTTTGGAAGATACGATCCTCGGGCAAGCAAGTACTTAAATGTGTTAAAGATGATGAATCAACATTTAGGTATTAAGTTTCCAAATAAACATCTTAAAGTAGCAGACAGGAACCAGTTAACTGAAAAAGGCTTCTGGATTAGAATTGACTCAGAAAAACAGATCTTAATGAAATGTCTTAGAGTTTCTGGATTAGAAATGACTCAGAAATACAAATCTCAATGAAATGTCTTAGAGTTTCTGCAATATGGGTTTGATTGTGAACAAAGTTGTAAATTAGATTCAAATTAAAAAAGCTTTGGCTTGTATCAGACAGCACTGATAAAGTAAGATGCAGCTGTCTGAACGTATAAACTTATTATTTATACTTGAACTTCAAGTGGCATATATTAGACGGTTAAAGGTAAAATTACCATGGAAAGTTGATTTTCAAAGAAAAAATAATGGACACAAGAAGACGATAATAAAAATTAAGTTTCTTTTGATGACGCCATTTTTGCAAAAAATTGATAATTTTCTCAGGCTTATAACAAACAAACCGTTTGGAGTTTTGATTTAATCCCGAAAGCAAAGTTGTAGCTCTTATCATAAAGAAAACATATAAATTGAACAAAAAAATCATCTACAAAATCAAAAATATTTTAAATGATTCTCTAAACAAGGCGTATACTTAATATTTGCAAAATAAATTATTTAATAATAATTTAACACGTATACGTACAGGTGTTGTTAATAGAAAAAGTGCAAGATGTTTAATTTTTGTAATACTTGTATTACGTGAAGATTTTGTGGTTTCAGGAATGATTTAAAACAACAGGAGTTTTTGCAATTTTGATACCATAAGTTCGTTTCATATAATGATGCTAAGAGCTACATAAATATATGTAAGTATGTAAATGTTTATGTGAATTCATTCATTTATAGGATTACCCTTTTAATAATTTGTGGTTAATTACTTGTGAAAGTCTTGACCCATTGTCAGAAAGAAACTCTCTACTAATATGTTTCTGAATTTCTTTTAAACTTATCCCCTCATTTTATAAAACGAAACATTCGTGAACGCAAAAAATTTGTATGAAAAATACTGGAAAATTTTTGAAAATTTGAATTTTTTCCATACAAAATTTTGAACGTTTGTCGTTTCGTTTTATAAAATGAGACCCTTAGACTAAATTCTGTTGGCAAGCCAAAAGAACTTCTTTCATTTACAGATCTTACAAAACATTTTTTACAAGTATTTACCTATTACCATTCCAAAGTATAAGAAAGGCCTCTCACCAACTGGGGCCGTGTACAAAAACTCAAATTATTATGGTAAACAAAGGAGTTGAATTAAAGTTTCCATTAAAAAAGAAAATACATTTTCAGATTATTGTTTTTTTTTTTTTTTTTTTTTTTTTT
>NC_060952.1:87647113-87654161 GCF_022045245.1 Lucilia cuprina | reverse complement strand
TTCAGTTCTAGTTCAGTTCTAGTTCAGTTCTAGTTCAGTTCTAGTTCAGTTCTAGTTCAGTTCTAGTTCAGTTCTAGTTCATTTCTAGTTCAGTTCTAGTTCATTTCTGACTTGAAGTTCAAAATTCTTTTAAAAACACTAATAACACCTTAGGTTCATATTTTCCCTTACTCACCTTTGAACTCTCTTTTAAAAAAATCTCTTTTTTTTTGCAAAAAAAAGTAAACATGTTCTGGAATAAAGTTAAAAAAAAATGTTAAAATGCTTTGTTTTTTTAATTATCCGCATTTTTAACATAATGAATGGTGTAGGATATCATATGGTCATCTATGCTCGACTATACGTTCATACTTGTTTATTTAATTTTTTACTCTTTTTTACCTCTACAACAACGTTATCATTATAAACTTGTGGTTTTTTTCTACACTACATTTATATAAAGATATTTTTGTTGTTGTGACACTGCACATGTATGGTTTGATACGCAATTTTTTATTTCAGATTTTAAATGGATGTCATGAGGACCATTTATGGTGGGAATATAAATAAAGTTCATTAAGAGTTGAAATTTTTAGTAGGGTTTATAAACGTTGGTACTATAAAGAACTTGGTTTCAAATTGTGGATCTTTACTGATTTTTGATATGAAATTATATTATATAAGTCATTTAAATCTTAATTTGACATGAATTTTTGTTTCCTACGAGTAAATAGTTTACATTTTTAACACTTGTGCTATAATTTTACACATTGTTATATGTTGTAAGAAGTAATAACGTATCCTTATACAAACTTTACTGCATTTTTGTTACCAAAATACATAAAAACTTATATAAATTCACATTTCATAAAGTACATATACAATTTATTTGAATATGTGTTTAAAAAAAATTCAGAAAGGATTCAATGGCTAAAGGGTCTGGCGAAAAGAAGAGGAATTAAAATTGTTTGTAAAAATGTTTCGTTGAACAATTCTGAACGAACGAATGAAATGACAATCTGTATAATTTTTTTTTTTAATACATTGTATACAAATCTGATTCCTAATGTTCTATTCAAATAACTCGAGACTACTCCGATTTTTCTATACTCCTTTAAAAACACCCTTTTTTATATGTTTAAATATAGCTTTTGCTTTTCTACAGTCCTTGTTGCTATTGTTTTTGTCGTTAGCTGCCTGTATATATACGACTGCGTGGTTTTAATTAAAACTGCTTTAATGTAATTATTTTAAGGCCGAGAATTAAAAAAGGCAAGAATAATAAAACGAATGAAAATTAAATAAACAATAAACGTGTATTAAAAAATGTACACATGTGTATACACAAATGTGTGACATAAAAATGAAAATCATATAAAGACCACCTTAAAATTAAAGTTGTGGTATTTTTGATATGAAATTTATAGATAAAAAGAAACCAATTATTGGCAGGTGTTTATTTTTGAGTTATATAAAAGTAAAATAATTTTTTTCCAGAAACCATAAAAAATTTGTTCAATATTTTTAAAAATTATAATTTAATTTACTTTAAAACAAAAGTTATTTGTTAAATACATACATAAAACATTTGATTACACAAATTATTCATGAGACACATGAAAAATATAAGCATTTATGAAGTGGGTATGATTGATTGAAACACCATTCTTTGAACAACAGACATGAAAGCAATACTTAAAACAACAAACACAGACAGCACTCTTCAATTCACACAACAACAAACACTCAAATTTACACACAACAACAAAAAAAAACACACATTTAAACAACAAAGATTGTTATAAGAAAAAAGAAAAACATCAACGTCATTATGATACACAAAAGCAGCAATTTCCTGCACATTATCATTATCAATAACAAAAAAATATATGTGTTTGTTTATATTCAAATATCACAAAAAAATTCATGTGCTGGAGCAAAAAAAAAACGAAATACTAAAAATTATAAAGCAACAGCCTGAAAGCAAAATAATAGAAAAAACCTTAACGAACTGAAAGTAGAAAAAAAAGAAAATCATTGCAGCAAATACATACTTATTATATATTACCTACAATACCGGAAATATAACAAAGAAGGAACGACAGATACATACAAACATACATGTGTATGTTTCTATGCAAAGAAATACACACAATACAATTACAATCTGTGCAAACACGTAGGAAGGGCTGATAAGTACAACATCAAGATGTTATTACTTTTAAAAAGGTAAGAGTGTGTTAAAGAAAAAACTTCAGCGATACCTAAATACCCTACAAGATATATTATTAACTAAACGAGAACTGAACCAGAACTAAATTAGAAGTTAACTAGAACTGAACTAGAACTGAACTAGAACTGAACTAGAACTGAACTAGAACTGAACTAGAACTGAACTAGAACAGACCAAATTTCATTCTTTTTAAACTATGCTCACATTGTAGGGCATTTGGAAATTACACGTGGGAAAACAAATTGTGTACTTCTGTTCGTCTAGTTGCAAAAAATAGATATTTACATACCCTAAGATTTTCCTGCTTAATATTGTTAACAACATCTATGGTATTTTCTATTATTTCTTCTGTGTCGCTGTGTGTATCTGTTTTTCTGTCTGTGTGCATGACTGTCTCTTTTTTGCGTATTTTTTTTTTTTTGCCTTGTGCCAAAATCGCACCTTTTACATTTTTCAGCTACGTGTTACGTGATTTTATTTATGATTACTTATATTCAAGTATTTCCTCTTGTCTATTCCCTTCATTTCCGTTTTCCTTTCTATAACAATTCCAATCAAATGCTCTTGCAAGTAACTAAGTGTATGTGTATAAGTTTAGATTGCAAATACATTGTCATCATTGCTCATCGTTCATTTTTCACAATTGAAACATGTTTGTTAGATTCAGCAGCAAGCAAAATTTTAAATTTATTTCCTTATATTTCGATTCAATTGAAAAAAAAATAATAATAATAATGAAAAAAGGAACAGAAATGAAACCCAGTTTTTATGTGTATGTATGCTTGTATATTTTTTTGCACAATGAATTAAATCACAATTTATATGCTCTCACACTCTGCAGCTAACTTTATGGGTGTTTGATTCAGTCTTTGCTTCTTTTATCCTTCTCTATATTTTAATGTTTTACAAACATATAAATATTTTATAAATATAGATTTTTATTCAGTCATTGCACATTCATGCATACATTAAGTTCGGTTGTGTCACACACTCACATATACTTATACAGCAGATGCAGATTTAAATGCTGCAACCAGCTGCAGTTTAGTAGAGTATGTGATTGTATGCATTTTAAATGAATTGTTTTTTTTTTTTTTACAGTTGCAACCAGTGAGGAAGAGAGTAAGAGAGAAACAACAAAAAAAAATATAGTTCATTGAAAGTGTTGGTATTAACACATGCCATGCATAGGAAGTTGAATATTTGTGTTTTTTGTTTGTTTATTTGTAAATCATTTATATTTACATAACCTACATCACGTTGTCGTTTGTAGTTAGGAAAAGAATTTAATTGCTTCAGGGTTACAAATCGAAACAGTATAAAGTTAAGAATATTGAAAAGTTTATTTGAATTATTTAAATTGCATCTGCAGCTGAGGTTATTGAGTTGTATATATTTCAAGATTTGCTACAAAAATAGGAATTTTAATCTCATACATAATCTTTTGATAAACACAAATTGTTTAATTTTTCCACACAAAATCTTTATTTTTACTACAAATCTTTGATTTAACACAAAATTTTTGATTTTTCACAAAATATTTGATTTTTCACAAAATATTTGATTTTTCACAATATACTTGATTTTTCACAAAATATTTGATTTTTCACAAAATTTTTGATTTTTTACAAAAACTTTGTTTTTTACAAAATTTTTAAGTTTTTATAAAATATTTGATTTTTATAAAATCTTTGATTTTACACACTTCCACTAAACGGTCTCCCGTTATTTTCGATGTCGGTGCCAGTAATCATTTTCTCAGGTCTTGCAAACCGTTCGGAATTTTGATTTACTGAAAGACCCGGTTCACACTAGGAAACTTTTATTGAGAAACTTTTTCTTAATTCTCCTTTGAAGTTTCCTTAATGTCCACACATAGAAACTTTTGTTTCAGAATCTACTTATTAATTGAATTGATTTGTTGTTGTTCGAATGAGAAGAATAACAACACAAAACAAATTTCCGAGTACCGCAGGAGAGATAAATGATATTCTTTCTTTTTCTCTCTAACGAAAAATCAAAAGTTTCCTAACAAAAGTTTCCTAGTGTGGAACGTCAAAAAGCAAAGTTGTAGCTCCTGTCATAAAGGAAACATTTAGGTTAATTAAAAAAAATAATTTTCAAAATCGAAGATATTGAAGTGGTTCTCTAAAGTAGGCGTATACTTAATATCCATAATGTCAGTAATTATTTAACACGTATACGAACAGATGTCGATAATAAGAGTAAAACAAGAGGTTTACTGCTAACTAACTAACTTTCTAACTAATTAACTAACGAACTAACTTACTAACTTACTAACTTACTAACTTACTAACTTACTAACTTACTAACTTACTAACTTACTAACTTACTAACTTACTAACTTACTAACTTACTAACTTACTAACTTACTAACTTACTAACTTACTAACTTACTAACTTACTAACTTACTAACTTACTAACTTACTAACTTACTAACTTACTAACTTACTAACTTACTAACTTACTAACTTACTAACTTACTAACTTACTAACTTACTAACTTACTAACTTACTAACTTACTAACTTACTAACTTACTAACTTACTAACTTACTAACTTACTAACTAACTTACTAACTTACTAACTTACTAACTTACTAACTTACTAACTTACTAACTTACTAACTTACTAACTTACTAACTTACTAACTTACTAACTTACTAACTTACTAACTTACTAACTTACTAACTTACTAACTTACTAACTTACTAACTTACTAACTTACTAACTTACTAACTTACTAACTTACTAACTTACTAACTAACTAACTAACAAACTAACAAACTAACAAACTAACAAACTAACAAACTAACAAACTAACAAACTAACAAACTAACTAACTAACTAACTAACTAACTAAGTAACTAAGTAACTAAGTAACTAACTAACTAACTTACTTACTTACTAACTAACTAACTAACTAAGTAACTAACTAACTAACTAACTAACTAATTTACTAACTAACTAACTAACTAACTAACTAACTAACTAACTAACTAACTAACTAAATAACTAACTAATAAACTAATTAACCAACTAACTAACGTTCGGACCTTAAACTTAATTAATAAGTTTTATTTTTAGATATTCTTTTTATAAAAACTTTAGTAAATAAAATAATTTAAAATATTAAGCTTTTACATAATTCAAATCACTGACAAAATATTATTGCCATATGCAAAAATTTTTAAATTCTATTTGCTAAAATATTTATTAAACTTTTAATTTCTAAAAGCAAAAATGTCACATAGATTTAACTTTTTTTAATTAAAATTCTATTTTATTTATTAAATTTTTATAGCCAAACTTGATTTCTGATTTCAACAATGAAAAAAGGTGTTAAAATAAAAATATTAAAACAAAAAAAAAAATGTTTTTTTTTTGCATATAAAATAGAAAATGTAAATATTAATACCCAGAAAAAGCCAGAATATTTAGTCAGTTACACCTAATATTTTGGCTAGATAAATGTATAAATTGAAATTGTTTCGATGAAAATAAAACATGCATATGTAAGGATGTATTTGGAAACTAAAAAAAATAAGTAACAATAAAAACTAGCACAAATATTTACAAATCTCTGGCAATTGCTGAAAAATATGTAGAAAATAAAAATATTGTTAAAAAATTTAATTTTTATAAATATTTGATTTTTTTATTTTTTCCCTTGCTATATCAACTTTTAGAAATGTGAGCAATAAAAAATTTTTATAATAGAAATTTATAAAATTTAATATTTAAAATTTGTCACATTTTAATGTTAATTGTTAAAAATCTAAAGAAAATGCTATCTATAAGACTGAATGTTTTAGCAGCAAATAGTAGGGATTATAACTAAATTTAAGACTTTTGACATTTAATAGCATAAGAAAAATTACTTTAAAATAATTTGTAAGCAAATAAAAAATTTGTTTAAAAAAAGATTTAATATAAATTTCACCTTAAACTTAAGTTTGTTTTAGAGCTTCTGTTTTCAAATGATTTTTCTGTCGGTTTGTTCCTTTATTTAAGTATTTTTGCATATACAGTGTTTACACTATGAAACCCTGGAATGCTGTGGTAGCTGTATCCATGTAGTGGGTTTAACTATCACTCTATACATTATACTAATCCAATTAATTTCAATTTGAAATGAACTACTATATCAACAATGGATTGAGCTTACTTGGAGACACTAAGATGACGAAAGCTTTACTTTCTACATTATCAAAAAAAGTACCAAAAGCTTGCCGAATTTAGGACAACCAAGTACCAAAAGTGATTCTCAAATCCATGTTAAACTGCTGCACTAACTACAAACAGACACCCACTCAAAACCTACACACAGACATTTGTACAAATATTTTATACATTTGAAACCCTTGCGGGCGCATAAGCGTTATAATTGAAAATGTTTTGTTTTAATTAACTGTTGTTTTTGTTGTAGTTGTTTGAGTGTACAACTAGCAAAAACATACGAATAATAAATACATGCATATTTTACATTTACACACATTCACACAATTCTACTCACACTCACCTATTTCAGCTATATTTAAAACATAAAACATTTATGATACTACTGGGAATATCAAAGAGTTAGAGGTTGAGATAGAAAGAGAGAGAGAGCACAAATGACAGAAAAGGGAGAAAAGGAGAAAAATATGCATGTAACATATCAAAAGAACTAACATATAAACATACATACAATCATGCTAGTAAGGTTATATGTATATGTATATGTATATGTATATGTATATGTATATGTATATGTATATGTATATGTATATGTATATGTATATGTATATGTATATGTATATGTATATGTATAT
>NC_060952.1:87560301-87647013 GCF_022045245.1 Lucilia cuprina | reverse complement strand
GTTCTAGTTCAGTTCTAGTTCAGTTCTAGTTCAGTTCTAGTTCAGCTCTAGTTCAGTTCTAGTTCAGTTCTAGTTCAGTTCTAGTTCAGTTCTAGTTCAGTTCTAGTGCAGTTCTAATTCAGTTCTAGATTTGTTCTAGTCTAAAGTATTGCCCAATTTTTTACATTTCCCCCACTTTAACCAATTTTTTTTTCTGAGTGTTTATTAAAATAGATTTTCTCAAAAACAAAAGAAGTTTTTTTATAATATTCCTAAAACATATTTTGCATAGCAAAATTTAGGTGTGTGCTTAAATGTTGCACGAATTGTTACTGATAATTTTTTTTGTTTGTTATTCTTTTGTCTTAAATTATGTATTAATAAAAACATTAAAACACAAAACTCTTAAAACTCTTTAGTAGCAAATGCAAAAGTTTATTCTTATTCACCCACACCACAGTTTAGCAAACCATAAAATTGACTAAGTCATGGTCTTATCTTTAAGACAAAACTCCGTTCAACAATAGAAAAATATAAAACGAACGTAAAATATATAACTTTTGTGTTTAACATTAAAAGCATAAGCAATACGTACAAACTCCAAACACATACATTTTAAGGTAAAAATTTGGGAAATTCAAATATTGTAGAAAAGAGTACGAGGTATTGTACCATTGCAAAGCAATTATTAAAT
Organism: Lucilia cuprina; assembly: GCF_022045245.1. Lineage (NCBI taxonomy): Eukaryota > Metazoa > Arthropoda > Insecta > Diptera > Calliphoridae > Lucilia > Lucilia cuprina. The sequence goes on along the minus strand of NC_060952.1, from coordinate 87,646,340 downwards.
TCATTATAATATAAAATGCATATTTTATTATTTAATAATTTATAGAAAAAGTTTTAACTACTAGAGTTCTATAACGACTTAGAGTTTATTAGAACACAAGAATAACATGATTATAAACGTTTTCAATTGCCGTAAGAAAATAATATATTGACTTAGTATTAGAAACTTGAATACACGCACTTACACATACATATGTATATACACATATTTATACACTTGCAGCCAAATTGAGTTTCCAGAATTAATGGCTGTTGGTTCTTGTTGCAAAAGAAAATCTTGTTATTGGGGGTAAGCAGCAAGCAACCATGAAAAGTTAAAAGAGAAACGTGACTTTTGTAGTTGTTAACAATTTAGTAGAAAAATACAAAAAGAAAAAAAAAACAAATAAAGAAAAAATCGAATGTCATTACAATAAAAAATAAAACGAAAACAACAATAAAAAATAAAATATGTAACAAGTTTCAATGAGTTTAAATGTAGGAAAACAATATTCTAGAGAAATAAACATTAATTCTCCGATTATTTTCTCAACCAATGTCATAAGTCTCTCTAAAGGTGGTTAAATTATAAAACAGTCTTATTTATAGTAAAATATTTTATTTTTTCACCACTTTTTATATACTTTACTCTACTTATTAATTTCTTTTTAAACATTTCTTATCTTAAATCCCTCAAAAAAACATCAAAAACTAGGACAATCTTAAATTCTAAATTCATTTAAATAATAAATTTCTAGTTAATTTTTTCTGGTTTTATATAGAGCATTGTCATCAATTTCCCGTAAGGAAAATATTAACACTGGCACGTATTCCTTGCAAATAATGTGGCGTATACCGAAGAGCAAAGCAAAAAAAAAAAAAAAAATAGAAAATGAATTGAAACGTATTTTTTCTTTATTTTATTTGACTTAAACTATGGGGGATAACTAAGAAAATTGTAAGATAACTACATATGTATATACAAAGACACATTAACATGTTCTATATTTCTATACAAAAAAGTCACACACCAACACTTTGAAATTTATGTATTCACCACTATACATACTGTACACATGTACGTGGCTGAAACCAGCAGTTTTAAGAGAGTGAATCTATCCATGTTTTTGTTAATATAATTTACCAAACCAACTGATTTTGGAGTCAGATTAATATAGAATTTTAGGGAAAATACTAACCCCAACTTATCTAGGGTTTCTAAAATGTTGATAAGTAACTGATCATAAAAATTGAAAGCTTAACAATATTTAAGTATAACAAATTTGTTAATAATAAGTTCAAAACAGTGTTATTTAAACTAACGGGTTATTATTCAAGGTAAACTTTAAGCCTTAATGATTTCATTTGTATGTATTTGCTTAAGTCTGTATTTGTTTAAATATGTGTGGATGTTTGAGAGAGAAAATTGTCAAGCAGGAAGTAAGAGAAAAAAACCTCAAAATGAAGAAAAGCAAACAAGTACAAGAAAATAGAACTACTCAAGTAACACTCACAAGACTTGTAGGTTGTTATGAAAATAAAAAAGAGAAAACCCGAATTTAAATAAGTTTTAGAACAATTAATATTTAAAAAAATTGCTTAATTTCAACAAAGCAATCTGCGAACAAAATTTTAAATCCTCGCGTGGTAATAAGAACTAGAACAGAACTAGCACTAAAGTAGAACTGAACCAGAACTGAACTAGAACTGAATTAGAACTGAACTAGATCTGAACTAGAACTGAACTAGAACTGAACTAGAACTGAACTAGAACTGAACTTGAACTGAACTAGAACTGAACTAGAACTGAACTAGAACTGAACTAGAACTGAACTAGAACTGAACTAGAACTGAACTAGAACTGAACTAGAACTGAACTAGAACTGAACTAGAACGGAACTAGAACTGAACTAAAACTGAACTAGAACTGAACTAAAACTGAACTAGAACTGAACAAGAACTAAACTATATATAATCGCTTAAAACGATTAGCAAATAGTGTCCATGTGAAGATTGTCCATGATAATTGCTAATAATACTTTAATAACATAATGTACATGGACAGACAGATAAACGTACAATACTAAATCGATTCCAGTTATTAAAAAATAATATATTAAAAATTTCCAAAAAATACTCTTTTACAGACATTAGACTCTTATCCAAATGTTTGCTAATAATATCATTTCCCATAACACTTAATCATATTTAAAATAAATTTTCAAAATATTAAAAACAATTTATTTTCTTTTTAGCTTATTTACTATCTTTCAAAAATATACATGTATATGTACAAATTTTACTACATAAACAAATCAATTCAATGTAATAAATTAACAGAAAGTCAAATGCTTTATAGACAAATCATCAATACGTCTTATAGATGAATACTAAATAAATAAAAAAACTCACAAAATAAGTAATATACTTTTTCAAAAAGACATTGGCAATAAGCCGTTTCTTAAAGCAAAAAAAAAAAAACAGTAAATTATACTCTTTATAATTTACCGTTTTTTCACAATTCGACTACTATTTCACAAGAAACAAAAAACTCAAGGAAAATATTTAACAATGGAAAAATCTGTTACAAATACCTTTAAGTAGCTGGCAATGAACAAGAAAGCAAAAAAAAAAAACAAAACAAACCCACAAAAGAAATTTTAGAAACAAAAGGGAAATAAACTCTAAAACGCATACACAAGAAAGAAAAGTACCTTAAAGTAAACACATATAAATAAAATGAACAACAATATTATATATTTTTTTATTTAAGCAGTACACAAAATAAAACAATTCATCAAATGGCATTAGTTAGTAAGAAGAGACAGAAAAAAAAAACACCATAAATTATAAACACTTGTTAAATATGTATATAAACACATCGACAGCATTTGGTAGCAGTAAAAACTGAAATCAAATACTTCTTATTTTTTTTTTAATAAAGAAATAAAAGATTTTCTTTAATATTTTAAGAAAATAATAATAAATATCTCTTTTGTCTTGTCATAAATAAATACTGGCAAATATTTTAAATATGAAAATATTTTAATAAAATAACTGGTACTTACTATCTTTCAGGTCAATTAAGATAAATGGTAAAAAAAATTGACTTTTTGAGATTTTTTTTTTTCAATAAAAATAAAAAATATCAATAACAATGACAATAAGAGAAAATAATAAGAAAAATTGAAAGAAAAGAAAACATTTGGAAAATTTCAGATGAATCGTGTTATTAAATATAAATGGAAAATTTTTTTAAATTTTATTGAAAACAAATTATGTAAATTTTCCTAAAAATAAAGATTCTAGAAAAAAATTTTCCTAAAAATGAAAATTCTAGAAAAAATTTGTATTACTTAGTAAGAGGTTAAAATGCTATAATTTATTTACATTCTAAGTCATTATTTTAACATGGTCATGTCACTGGAGACTTACCACAAACTTTTACCAAATAATTAGAAAAAATATATTTTTTTAATCCCATAAGAAATATTTATAGCTTTCATAGCTTCACAGGCAAGGAAATTAATGAACTAGAAAGTACTTATTTATAAAATACATTATTAGTAAGATCTTAATAGACGTCTTTGTAGTCCAGCCGATATATAGTAGACATTGAAAAGTATGTTGTTAAGTAAGTAATTACAATTAGAAGTCATTACCTAGTTTTTTTCTGGATATATTTCAAAACTTTTTCTATAGACTTTACACTTTACACAAGTATCCTTTTTAATGGATAATTTTATAAGTATCACTTTAAAAACTTCCCTTCTTTGAGATATCTTTACTTCAATCTTGAGGTTTACGATGTATTCATGGTATTTATATTTTAAATTTACGGAGATCGGAGCGTTACTCAAAAATACTAAATATATACCTATCTGAGACTATTTCAGTCGACTTAAAATCGCTTTTTGATTCGACGTCACGATGTCTGTCCGTCCATCAACTTATGACATCACAGAAATTACAGATGATAAAATTTGAAAAATTATAACAAAGGTTAAATGTAGAAAAAAAACTATTTCTATTAATTTGTTCTCAAGTCGACAGTATGAACTTTCAGTTGTCAATAACATTTTATAAATAAAGTTGTCTTTGTGCTGTTATACCATCTCTTAAAGCGCCAAAAAATTCCAGTTTGTTCTCTGTGTTAAACATTTTCCTTAAAATATATAAAATAAGATAATTTTACTTTCAATAATCAAATTTACGTTTGTATTTGCAATAGACTTCGTGTAGAGTGCACACAAGCTTAACATGAACACACAGACGGACGGACGGTCATTACTAAACCGAATCAGAAAGTGATTCATAGCCGAATGGTATACTTTTTTATGGGTATAGGACCAATATTTTTGGGTGTTACAAGCATGCGCACAAACTCATAATACCCTTCCCACTATAGTGATGTAGAGTATAAAAGGTATATTTTTAAAATGTCTCAATAAACTTAACTTAGTTTGAAAATAATCCTAAATAGAAGAGTTTTAAAAATAGAAAATTTTGATAAATTTATCTTTTAACAAATAATTTATGAATATTTTTAATTAAGAAAAATATTTGAAATTTTAAAATCCTTAACAATATTATAAATTTTAAAATAAAAAAAATATATATAAGTATTTTTCTTAAAACCAGAAAATTTTTGAAAAATATCCCTTAAGTAAAGTTTGGTAGTCACATGTAAACAGAGAGAAATATGTCTTGAATTGGTGTCTAAATTAGATTAATTTGTAATTGAAAGAAAGAAACAATAAAGGAAAGAGAAAAAATAGCCAGAAAAAGGAAGCCGACGAGGAAGGAAACTATCGTAAGGTAGAGACGTACAGGCGGGAGTTAAAATTCATACCCATTCTTTCAATTTTAATATTCAATAAGTCAATTAAGTTCCAATTAAATATTCAATAAGTCAGATAGATCACTAAAAAGACTTACCTAAGCATCCGGGTTCGAGGCCGAATTTGAAGTGTTCACTAACAAGCAACAGTAGCTTACTTAGTTGGAGTCTATGAAAACCACAGTTAGTCATACATGGGTTCATATTGAGCCACATACGTTGTTTTATTCTAGGTAGTAGAACATTACAGATATGATAAATTTCCAAATTTGGAGTGGTTAATGACTAATCTATACTTGCTTACTTAGTTACAATCCATGAAAATCAAGTAAATAGATTGTTCTATGTGGATCCATGCTGGGCTACAACGATCTAGCTAACGATCAGGTCGTATTATAACAGGCAATGAAATACTTTAAACCAGGTCAATTTCCTGTATACTTAGCGTTAGTCCTACTCTTTTCAAGTTGTCAACAATGTTATTGCCATACCGCGTCCTTTGACACATGTTCCAGCGTCCTTTGACACATACAGGGGTTATCAAGGACAAATCTAGATGCAATAAACACAACAGTAAAGGGATTTAATAAAAACTTGACTATCAGAATAAATTATGATATCTCTGTTGAAAATCCTATAGAGCCTTAGCTAATTTGAAGCCCTCTTTACTACTGATACTTCAGTTTGAAGAATACTGAAGTCATTATGGAGTCTGAAGAAGATTTTAATTTCAAATTCCTCAATAATGATGTCTCAACCAACAGAAAATATAAGTTGAAATAGATAAATTTTATAAATATCCCTTTAAATGAACAATACAGAACATTACTTGAGCTTATGGAAATGGAAATTTGCAGATCCTTGTGCAAAAAATCTAATTTTATAACTGCCTAAAACTATGCAATATTTTAGTACCATTTATAAAGTTAAACACAAAAAGAATTCTAGGAATATTCTCGATAAATAATTTAATATAGACATTTTTAACATTTTCTTTTTAAAAGGGAGTTCATAAAAATTTATCTTTAATCTATGAATTATTTACACATTAAGAATGTTTAATTTTAACGTTTTTTCTTATTATTTATTTTATTTTTTTTTTTTGTTGCACAATTATATGTCAAAATAGAATAAACGTTAAGAAACTCTTGAAAACAACAAGCTTTTGTAATTTATACATATATTTTATTTTATTTTTTCGAACAACAACGTAACTGAACTATTTAATTTCATTAATTTTTTTTCTTACTTTTATGCAATTTTTTTTCAACGACAAAGTTTTGCTGGTGTTGTTTTGCTATAGTTTCTGTAAAATTATTTTTATTTTGATATTTTTATTTTGCTCGCCTGCCAGTTGAGTAAAATCCACAGAAAAAAAAGTTCTGCATAAAAGAATGTACTATAAAGGAAGAAAGAACAAAAAAAAGAAAACAAAACAACAACAGAGCCAGGTCAGTTTTTAGAACAATACTGAACTACTTACTAACTCAAGCAGCAGTTTTTAGCAGTTTTTTTTTTTGCATTTTATGAGTTTTTTTTATATTTGCTGTTAAATTTTTATTAAGGATTTTTATATTTTAAAGGATTTTATTATATTTTCTAGGGGTGCTTAAAAAAATCTAAAGCAATGAAAATCAATACTATGACAAACAGCAAAATAAAATTATATCTATTAAAAGATGTATAACAAATTAAAACTCAGCTTTTTGTTACTGTTACTTAAAAATTCAAAAGTTTTATATATTTACCGTAGAGTATTTTATAGCCTGATCTTCTTTCTACCTTTGAGTTTAATAATCTAAAATAAAACTAGTACACCTTTCTTTACATACACTCAAACGTATGTACGTATCTACGTACATACATACGTCTGAGTACAATATTTAGGTCGAGTATTTGAATATATACTATTTTTAACTTTAAGTTTTTATTTTGAACTTTTCATAAAAAACAACAACAAAACCTAACTGAAACCTTAAATAACAACTACTAAAACTATAAAGTCTAATAAATTTTCCAACAAAATATTTTCAGAAAAAAAAACTTAGTTTTTGCTTAAATTTTTAAACAGCAGAAAAACAAAACACTACTTTACAAATTTATTTACACTTTAGCTTAAATTTTAAATTATTTTTAAATAAATTCCTAAACATAAATGGCTAAAATGCCATAAATTACCATTTTATGGTCAGTTAGGGAAAAAATGTCTATAATTTAAAGTAATTTTATTAAAAAAAATACCAACAACAACCTTATAGTTAGTTACGTCTATTACATTTGTTTAAAAATTCAATGAGAGTTTGTTTTTTTAAACTATAGCAAAAATTTGCCTAAATTGGGTTTCCATAATAAACTCGTTGAATTGTGTTTTTTGCAGAAAAAAATCCATTTTTTTTGTTTCTTTAATGTTTTTGTTCTGGTTTTATGTTATAACTTTGGTTAAACTGTTTTGCTTATAAGCTTATTTTTAATATATTCCTATTTTGTTTCTTTCTTTTCCTTTTCAGCAATATATTTGGCCTACTGATTTATTCGTTAGACGTTTTTTATAACCTCCATTATCATTTAATGTTTGTATATACAAAATTAGTTTGACTTGACGTTTGTTATTCGGGTAATAAATATTTGCAAAAAAAAAAAAACAAAAACATAGTGTTAAGCTTACTAAAGTGTGGGTCGAAAAATCAATTCATAAAAATGATTAAGTCTGCGGTAAGGGGGATATCTTTTGAATATACATTAAATAAATTTTAAATAACTATACATAAATTAAATGTTTATTGTTAAAATCAAAATAATATCATTATTATTGATTCTTATGTAACTGCCTAAAAGTAGGCTTTATTGTGGAGTATATAAAAATTGTAATTTGGGGAATATTCTCGAATATAATACATTTTAAACTAAATTGGTAAGTCAACAAGTTAAACGACATTTTTATTCGATATTAACTGAGAACTAGCTGATAAGATTAATTATTCCTTGGACAAGCCTGTTGAGTTATTCGTGAACTTATCTATTGATTTTTCTATTAACTATTGTATGGAAAATATTATAAATAATTATATTACAATGTTTATTTACAAAATTGATGGTTAGTCTGTTGACAAGTCTTATAGACAAAGACTATTATATGAACTAGTCTTTTGAATAGTCTATAGCTCAGTCTTAGTTAGGTTGTTGGGAGGATGTATATACATCAAATCTGAAGAAATCTGAAGATAACACTTTTTACTATTCATTGGACTAGCATTTTAAAAAGTCTATTAATAGTATCTTTACTAGTTTTAGGACTAGTCTATGGACTAATCCTTTAACTCTATTAACGAGTTCATTGACTACATTATAATCCATAGTAGGCGGAATCTAACGATATTGATAGCAATAACAACAGGACACTGAATGCTGGGCAGACTTGCAAGTCGGCTCTGGCTTCACTTCAATGAGTACTGTCGCAGTTGAAAGCTCTACAAGTCAAAAAAAAAAACAGTTTTTTGTCAGTTACTTATAAAAAAACACTGATGAGATATCTGGATCTAAACTTTATGACATACTGAGATTTTACACGGCTACAGGCTGCATCTAACACTATCCCCTATCTTCTGTAAAACACTTCAACTTGCGTTGAAAATATTTTCATAAAAATTTTAAAAAATACAAAAACAATTTATATGAAAATTTAAGTGAAGAGAGGGGAAGGGATTTATAGAATAACCCCCAGAATAACCTACAATACTAAATCTGAAAATCTGATTCTACTTAACTATTCGCACGCAATTAACTACCACGACTACCAACCAACACAATTGACTTGTCTAACAAGTTGACTGAATAGTTAGTTGACCAGTCTATTGATTGCTGGTTAGTATTTTAACTTGTTTATGATCAGTTCCTTTGTTAGCCTGAGGACTGGAAAAATAACTTCTCTAAGTATTTTTTTATTAACTAATGTATTAAGTAGACTACTGCATAGACAATAGCTGTTCAATTAAAAAGCCAATATTCCAGTTCAAAGACATACAAAAGATCAGAAAATCATATTCTTAGCTTAGATTTAAATGAGGATGTATTTTACATCGTATCCAGAAAAAGGCTCCACGCCATAATCAAGTCTATAGTAAGCATTTTTTATGGAAAATATTGAAATTGACCCAAGTTAAGAATAAGCGTTCATTGAACAGAAACATACTTCGAAATATTCGAAAAGGAATGTAATACCATTTCTCTAGAAATATTTTTATTTTATTTCAACGAAAACTGCACTCGAATACCAGTGCGTTAGAGCCATTAGTTATCCTTACTAAAGTATTTATATCCTACACCACTATAGTAGAAAGGGTATTATACGTTTGTGCTGATGTTTGTAACAAACAAAAATATTGGTCCTATAAACACCTTAAAGTATACCGATTGATTCAAAATAATTTTTTGAGACGATTAAGACATGTCCGTCCGTCTGTTCGGCTCGCTGGCTGTCCACGTAAACCTTGTGCGCAAGGTACAGACCGCAATTTTCAAGATAATTTGATGAAATTTGGACCAAGTATGTTTTTTGGGACAGGAAAGAATCGTATTGAAAATGGTTTAAATTGGTCCATTATTTCACCTAGCCCCCGATACAACCGTACCTCCCGATGTGGGCTTTTTCTGCCATAATTACGTCAAATATACTATTATCTCTCTAAAAATTGGCATACGGAAGTTTTATATAGGTATAATTGACACTGCAGATTTTCGTAATGATCGGCCCTTATTTGACCCTAGCCCCCATACAAACCCCATTCAAAAAAATGTCTTAAACGTATAAAATTGACTTGTAACCATTTGTATTGCAATGAAACTCAACAAAACTAACTTTTATTTGAAAATATATCCTTTTGCCAAATTTAATGAGGAACGGCCTATGATTTAAAAAATTTTGTTTTTTTTATCAATAAATTGCTTAAATACTTTGGAATTAAGATAAAATTCAACATAAAAGTTTCATTGTGAAAAATTATTAATTATTTATTATTATGGTCGGCCACGCCCTACTGGTTTTATTCAGTTATTTCTAAACTAAAACTTTCTAGTAAGGCTTCTCATTAGGGACATTCCATTAGGCTTTAATGATCCTAACAAAAGAATATCGATTCCATGGAGCCCATAGGACTATCTTGTCTTCTCTCTTTTAGACACTTTCACATTTACCAGACCGACGTTCTTCCTTTTTTATTTACAACACTTACTTATTGTTTAAAACTGTCATAGATTTACTGCCTGTTTCACATTCACACCCTGTATATAAGTTTTACTTTTTTAAAGTCTTAGGTAGTTTGGAGAATTATTGTATTCTTAATTGTTAGAGGTAACAGTTTAATGATGATTGCAAATATTCCAGAAATTTAGCTATTTTAGTTTAGTTTTAGGCAAAAGTAAAAACTGATGCATAACTTTAGGATGAAAACTTTTTGCAAAAATTATTATAAGAAAATTTTAAAAATTATGCTGACATAAACAAATCCACAAAACTCACTTATTATTCTAAACAAAAGCTTTGCATCGAATTTTTAACAAATATCTATAAAATATTTCGTAATATATATTCTTATATAATTTTTCTTAAACCTATTTTGGTTTTATTTAAAATTACAAAATAATTTATATTGTAAATTTACTTTATTTTATTATTTCTGTTCACAACCAAAAGCCTACTTAATTTAGTCTATATATACATACATACACACATAGATGTAAGCTTAGATGTAAAAGTGCCAGTAAATTTATATAATAATTTTATAATGAGTTTTCTCTCTCACTCTCTCTATGGCTCCCTTCCTCTTGCTTTAAACTCTCTTGTCTTTGTCTTTTACAAAGATTTCCATAAATAGTCATCAGCAATTTTAATGTATTCAAAAATGTCTAAGGCATAAATTATTGTGGCTGTAAGATGTATTATATGAATTTTCAATGTTGGTAAGTTGGTTGTTGCCTGGTTGGCTTCTGTATTCCGGTTTTAGAAAACAATTTTATAATATGCCAGGATTTTCTTAAGGTTTAGTAGAGAATTTCAATGTGTATGCGCAATATATGTATTTATATTGTTTTAAAGTGTCATTAAAATTTATTTTCCAACAAACTTTAATATCTTTGATTATTAAAATACTTTAAATGTTTTTTGTTTAAAGGGAAATTGAAATTGTAAAATAATACAAAGAAAAAAATAAGGTTTATTGGTTGTACTTTTATTTTGTTACTTGTTGTTCTCTGTTAGTTGAGGAAAAGTTTTTTTTTTTTTTTTTGGTTTGAAATATCTGTTTAGCTGGAACCCCCCTTAGAGTTTGGCACACGCAGTATAATCAATTTTAATCAGCGCACAGGCCATGAATACTTTTTTTTGTAATTTTTTTATAAAACCTAAAGAAATTTATACATACTTTGTGGCGAGATGAAATATATGTATATACATATGTTTTACCGGAGAGTTTGTTTGCGTGTGACATGAAAACAAGGCCATATTGTTGTTAACTGTTGAAAAATACCACAAGGACACATCCTGTGAATGTTAAATAAGGTCCAGGAAAATCGAATTCAATTTTATTTTTTTTTTTTTTAATTTTATCTTGTGGCGGTGGTGTGTGTGTTTGTGTGTATGTAAGACAAATATTTTCAATTATTTGCCAGATTTCGTTTTTAAATAATTCAAAAAATTTTTTTAACTTGTTAACAATGAAAAGATTTTACATAAAAATTTCATTCAATAAAATAAATTTTGTCATTGTAAGGCTTTTAATTTTGTGGAATACAAGGTAAAATTTTGTTTTTGAAAATAATTTTTGCTATAATAAAGAAAAAGAGTTCTGTGAAAGTACACCGAAATTTGGATATCTTGTTTTTAAGAAAAATCTTGTTCTAATTTTAGTTTCGAATTTTCTAGCAACTTATCTATAAAAATAAAATTACCTTCCAAAGCTCAATTTTTTATAAAGTTTTTTCAAAATCTTTAATAAGTTAATTTAGTTTTTAAGGAAAATCTCATTATTATTTTATTCCAGGAATATATCTATAGTAATGGAATGCATACTGCATACTTTTAGGCGATAATTTAGAAAGCTAAACAAAAAATCCCGTTCTTATTTAAACAATGAAAATTCTGGGAATTTATGTATAATGATATAAATATACTGCATACTTTTAGGCGAATACTTTTAAGCTTATACAAAAAACAATATTTTCAGTAGATATATTCTTTGAAACTATTTTCAGAATCTGTAATAAGTTAACTAATATATTGTTTTTAAGTAAAATTTCATTCTAATTTAAAACGAGAATATTCCTTAAATTTATTTCAACAGTTGAAAAATACTGCATACTTTTAGGTGATAATTAAAAAAGTTAATCAAACAATCTCATTCTTATTTCAATCAAGAAAAATAAACTGCCTACTTTAAGGGGTAAATTATAAACTTAAACAAAATTACATTCTTTTCAAAATAGGCATTTAGATCAAATTGAACAAAATTTCACTCAACAAAAGCCAACCAAAGCTTCCAAGTTATCTAAAAAGCTATATAAAAGTGAAGCTGAGTTAAGGTGGTTGAAAAGTTTTGTTTCAATCGCTTTATCGTTCTTGCTCGGTCCGACTACTAATTTAATTTTATATAGACTGATACTCTGCATTTCAGAACTTGATTCAGGCTTAATTCATTCTTGCCCTCGAAAGATCAAAGAAAAAAATTGAAAAAGTCATAACTGAATATGACTTATAATTAAAGCAATGGCTGTTATTGGAAACTTGGAAGCACTTCAGCTACAACAATTCTGACAATATTCGGCAAGATATGGAGTTATTTCTATAAACAAAACATTTCTTAACTTATGTACAATGTTATTTTATGTAGATTGGTTACTTCTTCTACGATACTCTGCATTTCAGAAACTGATTCAGTTTAATTCATTCTTGCTCTCAAAAGATCACAGATAAAACTGAAAAAAATTATAACTGATAATGACTTACAATTGTGCAATGGCTATTATTGGAAACTTGAAAGCACTTCAGCTACAACAGGGTAAAAGTTCCTGGCAATATTTGACATGATATGGATTTATTTATAAAACAAAACATTTCTTAACTAATGTACAATGTTAACACGGATGGATAGACGGATGGACAGACATCGGAAAATATAGAGTTTTTTTCTATAAAAAAAAAACATTATTTAACTAATGTATAATATTAACGCGGACAGACGGACATCGGAAGATATGGAGTTATCTCTATAAACAAAACATTTCTTAACTAATGTACAATGTTAACGCGGACGGACAGATGGATGGACAGACATCACTAAATGATGTTAAAGTAGAAAGTAGATACATTAGTTCATACAAAAACAATTTCTTTTTAATACAATTTTAGTTTTAAACAAAATAAAATAATGTTTTTCTTTGATTAATTTTGGCAAAAATGTGATCATTTTCTCAGGCTCATATAATTTAGAATTTTGATTTACTCTCTAAAGCAATGTTGTAGCTCTTGTCAAAGAGAACATAAGTTACTATTTATGTATATTAATTAAAAAAAAAATGTCATCTTCATATTAAAATCAAGCGGAAAGTTTTACTTTATAAAAATGCACTGCTTTTAATAGTGACACCTCTACGTATACGTGTTAATGATTATTTGCTGTTACAAATATTAAGTATACGCCTAATGCATTTTTTATGTTAAAATTAAAATTTTTCCTTAATTTAATTTTATTTTTAAACAAAATAAAATCAAGTTTTTCTTTGACCAACCAACCCCTTGGAATTCAATCATCAAGATAAAACAAATTTTTAATAAAATGCAGCCTTTTTGTATACCACATATCTTTAATTTGTATGTTTTCTATTTTATTTTTATCTTTTTGTAAAAAAAAAACTTAAAAACAATCAAAATTATGCAATACTTTTTAACCTTTTCAATTGCCCTTTGTTTACACTTATCATTTCAGTATAAATTTATTCCAAAATCTTAAATTTGAATTTCAATTTGTTAGCAAGCCTAAGCATAAATATATCCATATTAATAACATTAAATTTAAATTTTTATAGAAAGTTTTTAACATCTCTAAATAAAAATTTTGCTGCTGTTTTTAAAACTTAAATAAACAAATGATTTTTTTTGTTGGTTTAACATTTGCCATATACTTGTTGTGTTGTTTTTTTTTCATATTTTTGGTATGACCCCAATTGCCTAAATGGCTAAATAAACTACTCTTAAGACCTTTAGGTTTATATACAGAATATATCAAGTATGAAAACTTAAAAAAAAACAAAAGAAAATATGAACATAATTCCACAATATAGAGCAAAAATAATAAAGAAAAAAAATGGTTTAAAAAAAGAAAGTGAAAAGAAAATAAACTTTAACCATCAAAATCCACTTTTAAACAAGGTTAACAACAACTAAAATATAATGGTCCCCAAGGAACACTTTAGAAATAAGAGCACAAGAAACTCGGCTGTATTCTCATCTTGCAAATAATTCAACCAAGCATGGAAACCCAAACATACACACACACACACACACACACTAACTGACATGCAGTAAGTATATCCTAACTTACACTTACATTTTTAAATGCTGCTCTCCCTATCTTTTTCCATAAGTTGTATAAACAATGGGGAAAACTTTTAGTTAAATTTATTTTTAACCTAAAAACAAAAGAAAAATGCCAAGAGAAAAAACAAACAACATTACGAAAATCTTAAGCAAGTAAAAAAAAATGGAAATTCTTGTATTTTATACTTCACTGACTAGGTTTCATTTCACATCATCAGACATTTTCTACTTGTTGGGTTTACTATACATTTATTTCCTCTTATTTTCCCACGCATTTCAGTGTGTTTTATTTAAAGAAAAACAAACCATAAATCAATATAGAGTTGAAATGTAATGTGGTATGTAGAAAAGAGAAAAACGAAATAACAAATTACATAAGAATTTCTATAAAATAGTAAATAGTGAATGGCCTTAAAGATTTGCTTTCATGTTGCTGGGGCTGCTGTTTGTTTTTTACGCTATTAAAAAGGAAATGTTTAAACCCTGATGTCTTGAGAAACGGCTGTAAGGAAGATCGCAATTATATATGCAGCGGCTTAAACTATACAACATTTTTTAAACATGTAAATTTATGAGTATTTCTTCTACCCTTCAATAATTTCACCGCTTCGTGATAAAGGACCAAAAATCATGATTCATTTAAAACTGGGTAATACAACCATATGTAAACACCACTTCATAATTAAGAACAAAAAAACAAGACTCCTGTCTAACAGTTTTGCCCATAGTCATAAAATTTGAGGTCTCGATATGATTTTTTTTTAATTTAATTTTTCCAGGCTCATATCTTGGAAACTGGATGAAACTTTGATTTAGTTGTTGCTCTTATCATAAAGAACAAAAGATGTGAATATAAAATAAAAAAAAACCTTATCTTCATTTTTTAATTCAAGCTTAAAGTTTTATTCTATGAAAATACACTGCTTTTTATAACTACACCTGTACGTATACGTGTTAATGATTTTTATATATTACAAATATTAAGTATACGCCTAATTTAGGGATTTGCTTAAAGTTTCTTGCGATTTGAACTTGAAAATTAATGAATTATTTTATTTTATATGTTCACAGTTTTTACACTCTTATGACATACGCTAAAACTTTGACTCACAGAGTAAATTAAATTCCAAATTGTTTGCAACATATGATTCTGAAATAATTATCATTAATATCATATAGTACTCTCAGCTATTGAATGGATCATCTACTTCAAGTGTATGTACTTATTTTAGAAATTTTCGAGCTGGATAGAAAATGTTACACAAATTTGTAGAAAATCACAGAGAAATACTTAAAAAAAATATATATATAAAAATTTCTAGCAAACAATTTTAGAAATATTATAAAAATTACATTTTTTGTGGGCAAAAATAACTCGAATTATCCACCAATTTTCTTTCTAGTACTTGCTTTAATGGGTGAGAGTATTCCATAAGACCTCTTGGAATATAGAAACAGTGGGTAGGACCACGAAAATTCTATAGGGTGACTCTGATGAGAGCAAGATGAAAAATCTCCTCAAAATGTGTCTGAAGTTAGTATTGTATAACGTATACTGAGTGGACACGCAGGAATACGAGCACATTTATGCAAAATTGGACGTGCGGTTTTAGACGTATGTAGATCAAGTGGAGAGGACAGTGAAACTCTGGAGCACTCGTCTGCCAGCAATCGTCGAAGTTAGATCAAGGTATCTTGGAAGTGATGCTATTTCGGAAATAACATTCCTGACTAACACTCATTGGAAGATTCTTAGGAATTACGCCCAGGAAAGTGAATTTCTGAACACTGAAAAATAATTCATTCATTTCCCTTTTTTTACCATGATAAGGAGCGCACAACAGGCCCGATTGTGGCCTAGGTGTATTTCTTCGGATTTGATGTAGTAAACATCCACCTATTAACCTCTAAAAATGGGAACCCCTAACTTATGCTTCATTTTAAAGATATTTTATAAATAGCTTTTTTTGAACAAAAATAACACGAGTTTAGGGAAATTATAATCTGTAATAATTTTCCATCAATTTTCTTTCTTACTTGCTCTCAAAATGGGAACCCTTAACTTATGCTATATTTCTTTTTTAGTATTTCAAGTAAAAATTAAAAAAAAGATTAGTTTTAAATAGGCATTGTTAAATCAAAACAGTTTATACATTCTGGAACTTTTCTAAATAAAATTAATTTTGATCTTCAGGTATGAACCATTTTTCGTTTAAATACTTTGAAGTGTGACATTGTGAGTTTTTTTAAATATTAATAAATCCAACACTAAATTATGAGAGAAAAGTTTCTGGAAAAGCAAAGTAAGAGAAACATTATTTCTTTAAGGAATTTTCAAGCAATCAGTTTCATAACACTAAACATGATACTCTTCAATGACTTTAACCTCAACCCCGATAATTTTGACATTCCTTTCTGAAAAATGTTATTACGTATAGATTTGTCGATTTAATATTATACAAAAGCAAAAGTATTCCTGCAACTAGTTTTGAGAGAGAGCAATTTTAAAAATTTCATCGGTTAAAAAATTAGTCACAGAACCGTTGTGTAAATCGACTAGAACGAGTAACGTTTACAATCATACTTTCTAGAACTTGTTAAGAAACTAATGAAATTTTCAAAATTTTTCTAAAGAATTAAATTTTTACTGCATATTTTAAGGACACACTATGTGGATTTAATCAACAAAGGGAAATGTATTAATAAAACTAGTTTTGAAAGAGAGCAATTTAAACAATAGTATCAGTTTTTGAAGGTAAAATTTTCGAACAAATCATGGGTCTTAACTTTGAACTAGTACGAGTATAGTTTACAATCATACTTTCTAGAACTTGTTAGGAAACTAATGAAATTTTCAAAATTTTTCTAAAGAATTAAATTTTTACTGAATATGTTAAAGGCACACTATATGGATTTAATCAACAAAAGGATAAGTACTACTGAAACTAGTTGGAAAGATGGCAATTTAAACAATTTTATCGGTTAAAGAACTAGTTACAGAACCGTTCTATAGATTGACTGTCGACTGATTAACGCTTCCACAGAAACAGTTTTTGAACGTAAAATTTTCGAACAAATCATGGGTCTTAACTCTTAACTAGAAAGAGTATAGTTTACAATCATAATTTCTAGAACTTTTTGTGGAACTAATGGAATTTTTAATATTTTTTTAAGGAATTAAATTTTTACTGCTTATTTTCAGGAGACACTTTGTACACACGATGTAGATTTAATCAACAAAAGGAAAAGTATTCCTGAAACTAGTTTTGAAGGAGAGCAATTTAAATAATTTTATCGGTTAAAGAACTAGTTACAGAACCGTTATATAGATCGACTGTCGACTGATTAAAGCTTCCACAGAAACAGCTTCTTAAGGTAAAATTTTCGAACAAATCATGGATCTTAACTCTGAACTAGAATGAGCATAGTTTACAATCATACTTTCTAGAACTTGTTGTGGAACTAATGAAATTTTCAAAATTTTTCTACAGAATTACATTTTTACTGCATATTTTAAGGAGACACTTTATAAACATTACGTTTGAATCTCAAGTCAAGAGGCTGTGTAATTAAGATTTTTTAATTAATTTTCTGACATAATTGGTGATTTTATTAGCCTTTCCCCTTTCTTCTATAAAAGTATAATATGTGTTTCTTCAAGTAATGTTGCTTTTGAAACCCGAAAATATGCAACATGTTTTATACTTATTTTAAAACTGCAGCCTTCTTTAAACAGCTTTTCTTGCTACTGCATGGAAAAAAAAATATTTGTTTTCTATTGTTTTTTTTATAAAATGTGCAATTTATTGCAATTAATATTGTTCCATTGTGAGCATTATAACACATTATGAGGATGTTAGTAACCTTTAAAAAGCGTTACCAAATATTTTGACAACATTTTGTGCCAAAAAAATTCAGAAGATGCGGTTGTACCATCGTGTCTGGATCGAAAGAAGGGCAGCTGACCAATCATCATCGACATATTTTCAAATTTGTGAATTGTAGCGTGTAAAAAAGTTTTACATACAGACGGATGGACGGACTGACGGAAATAGTTAAATCGACTATGACTGTAAGTTTGAGCCGATTAAAATACTTTAAAATAGATGTCGAATCAATATTTATGGTTGTTAGAAAGGGGGATTGTCTACTATAGGTTAAAATTACTAGTTTAACGAATCACTCTCCTAAAAATAGGCAACAATTTTAAAATATAAGTTAACTTTTAAAACTATGCAAAAAAAAGAAGAAAAATACAACTGTATAACAGTACTTTCTTGTTTTTTTCTGCCAATCGCATATTGAGTCCTCAGTGTATTTTTACCATAGTAAATTGTAAATATGTTAAAATTTATTTTGCTGTCCTGATTTACAACTAAAATGTCTGTAGTATTTACTTACTAACAGTTATTAGTTTTTTTTTTTTTTTTATAAGACAACAAAACAAAAATGATATGCATACATACTATAAATAAAACTAAAAGACCTTGGCTGTTGAACAATACTAGCCTTTGTGTTTTTTGTTATTTTTGTTTTTATATTTAAGATAAAATAAAATACATTTTCTTTAAAGCAGCCGCAGTCATAAAATGAATGCTAGAAAAATTTATATTTATTTAAAAAAATAAGAAAACTAAAGTGTATCAAACGGCTGAATAAAAGAAAAAACAGCTTCTTAACTTGGCCGTAAAGGAAAATAAGAAAAATACTACTTATATACATTTATTTCTTAACAATTCTTATTCTAGTTTTTTATATTTTCTTGATATATATTTTTTTATTGCTCTTACTTTTGCTTTTAAAGGAAGTGTACATTCATTACTAAAAACGGAAATGTATTTTTTTCTTCTTCCAACAATGATTTTTTTTATTTTTTTTACTCCCCTTTTTCTATAAGTATTGTTAACGTACATATGTTATTTACAGTTTAATGTTAAAATTTAAAAAGAAAAAAATAAAAAGAAAAACGAATTGTTACAACCCAGTTAAATTTTCATTTGCCATGAATTTGTTGTAAATATTTCTTATTTTTTCCATTTTATAGTTTAGTTTTTTTATTATCAGAACGAGTTAAAGTTTTAAGATTAAATTGTTAAAAGAAAAACTTTGACTAGAGAGTGTCATTTGCAAGAAGAACATTTAAGTTTTTATTATGGTCAAAAGTATTTGACAAGGAAATGTGTGCATATGTGTGTATGTATTTGATATAAAAATCTAGATTAGAAATTATTTTAAAAATACATTATTGTATGTTTTTAAACCAAAAGGATATATTGCAAAGGACTTTACTTACTTAAATAACTAAATTAATGATTTGAGTTTGTATAAAATTTAAAGAAATTCTCTTAATTAACTACATTATAGTACATGCGACATTATGATACCCTATATTTGTGGATAGGTTTCATTACAGATATAATTCGATTCCCACCACATTCTCTCTCGTTTCTGTTTCATACAGTGGGCGTACGATTATCGTAGTGCCTAATCGTATGTAGTCCCACACCCACCTTCAAGCACACTAATCGGCTTAAAGTCACTTCTTAGTCGATCCGTCCTTCCACCTGTCTGCCTGCCTGCCTGCCTGTCTGTCTGTCTGTCTGTCTGTCTGTCTGTCTGACTCTCTGTCTGTCTGCATATCTGTCTGTCTGTCTCTCTGTCTGTCTGCATATCTGTCTGTCAGTCTGTCTATCAGTCTGTCAGTCTCTCTATGTGTCCATGTAAACTTTGAACGCACACTACATGTCACAGTTTTAAAATTTTAAAAAATTTGTCACTTACTTTTCTTTTAACCCAAGGACAAAATCTATTGAAAATGATTAAAATCGGTTCAATATTTTGCCTAGCCCGCATACAATCATACTCCCAAAAAAGGGTCCATAAATATGTTAAATGTCTAATTTTATTATCAGCAAAACTTAGTTGTACATAAGTATTAATGAATTTTCTTTCAGAAAATGACTTAAAGGTCAACATTTTTAAATAAACACAATAATATTCTCTTGAAACAACTTAAATGTAAACGCAAAACCTTCTATCATGCACGACTATAAATTCTTACATTTTTATTACTGCTAATTTACTAAAAAATGTCACTTATCATTTTCTCTAAATTATCAATTATTTATGCATTTCTCTACAGTTACTTAGCAAACAAATGAAAATTTCTTTAAACGTTTAAAGAAAAAAAATGTATTAAAATTATGGCAAACATTTTGTTATGAAAATTTTCAGTAAATTTGTGTTGTAAAATTTAACATATTTCACTAACTTCGAAAATTTTCCAATGTTATTTCTTTTGAATGTGTAGGTTTTTCAGTTGAAATGTATTAAATGTTTCTGGATTTTAGTAGGAAATAATTTACATGAAATTTAAAATAAAAATTTTTTTCCCACATCGAGTCACTTATTCATAATCATGTTTTTATTTTAATATGAATTTATAAAATGAAATTTTTACGAAAATTTCACATTCCTTAAATCTCTGATTGCCTATGAATATGAGTAAATTTATTTTTGGAACATTTCAGTTCGAGGCTTTTACGTTGAAATTGAAAATGTTTCCAGATTTTACTTAGTAGTTAAAAATTAAGCATGAAAATTATTTCTGAGAATTTTTTAAATGTGAAAAAATTTCACGTTAAGTCTATTAAATTAGTTTTTCGAATATCAAAGGTCAGTTAGTGTATAACAATTTCCAGATATTGTAATCGTTAGAAATTACACCATCACAGACTGAAACGTTTGGTTTTTTATTTGGAAAATGATGCAAAGTTGTTTTAAAAGTGTTTGCTGTGTCCTTAAAAAAAAGACTCAATGCTGCTTTTATAATCTACACTACTATATGCAGGGTATTATTTTACAACTATGTTTATTTTTTATCGGCAGAAATAAGAAAATGTTTGAAATTTATCCATTATTTCACAACTCTGCCGGAGCTTCGAAGTCAAATTTTGAATCTACTTGACCGCATATACGAGTGGGCAAAGGTACTTATCGATGTCAACTTTATTGATTGACTGACATACCTTTGCCACGTAGGTAGTAATTTCACTATTCTATGGAATACGTTCCTCTAAAATTAGAGAACTCATTCCCAATATACGTATATTTTTGAGCAATACTCGTTTTTCATAAAGAACATACCCACTTTTATGATCGATTGGCTAGTAGACCATGGAACGCATTACAGGAAAAATACATTGTTATGTTTGTATGTAAAACAAACTTCCTTTAGAAGTATTCCCTACAAGTTACGATGTCTCTACATCACCTTTCCTTCTTCAATCTACTTTCGATGTGAAAAAGTTTTAACGAATATCAACAAACACTACTTCCACTATCTCTCCATCAACAAACTTTTATCCGAGTTCTAGCACAATGCACTGCATGAGTAGGGGTCACCTAAATCAAAAATTGGACTACAAATTCGTTATATCTTAAATTTTAACGTATAAGTTTAGCTTTGTCGTCTTTTAGATAGTTAAATAAACAGAGTAACAAACATTGCTGAACTGATCTTATAAACATAGGTGTTGTACAGAAACAAAGGCAGCAATCTCCATTTTTTGTATTTTTTAAATTATATAAGAAATAGTTTAAAAAAAATTGAATATAAACTAAGTTTGCAAAAAATCCATATAAAAATGTCAAGCAATTTGAATCCCATGTTTTAAATTAAGGTCATGGATGAAATAGCAATTGCAGCCTTTGTTTCTACACCCTTCATATATACAGTTTGTTGGGTTACAGATGAATATTTCTTAGTGTTGCACATGCAATAAAAAAACTTATATACACATTATATTTTTAGTGCTGATGGTGGTGGCTGATATAAACACAAAAGTTATGATATTCCCTGTTTCTTCCTGTTAATATTTAAAATTGATTGCCTACTTTAAAGGGTTTTATTCTTTAGCTGAGGCTTTCTTTGGTATTTCTGCAATTAATAGTACAATAAAATTTTTTTTATTTATT
Organism: Lucilia cuprina; assembly: GCF_022045245.1. Lineage (NCBI taxonomy): Eukaryota > Metazoa > Arthropoda > Insecta > Diptera > Calliphoridae > Lucilia > Lucilia cuprina. The sequence goes on along the minus strand of NC_060952.1, from coordinate 87,623,959 downwards.
TAAAATTTATTAATCAATCATTGATTTTTGTACACAACCCCTCAAAGTATGCAGCATTTTTTGCTATTTTTATTAAATTTAAGTATCATCTAAAAGCCATGAAAATTTTTTTAAAATATACGCATAATAACAACATATTTGTGTAATTGTGGTCAAAAAATATATCTGATATTTTTGACAATATCAAGGTCATATTAATATAAATTTCAAAATTTCTTTTAGATAGGCTGCACTTTTTGATGATTTTATGTAAAACCCTTTAAGTATGCTGTATTTTGTCTAAAATATTTAAGTAATATTTTACAAAATTATATAAATTTTAACAAATTTTGTATGATATTAACCACCTCTTTCACTGACAAAACTACACACTACAGTATAAGATAGATACGGTAGGTTAGTTGGCAGTGTGTTAGCTTATCTGTCGGGAGGCTGTGGGTTCGTCTGCTTTACAACAATTGGCATATGGTCATTTTTATCTTAGCTGCTAACTATGGGCAGAATGTAATTTGTAATTGTGTTGTAATAGACAATAAATATTTTGAGATATTTGTAAAATTTTTAATGAAAATTTAAAAAAAAAATGTTTTTTGGAAGAATACCAAAGGACATTGTTTTCTCAGACATATGAATATATACTAGAATAGACCCTGGGACACCGATATCAACATATATTAGGGAATGATTCCGTTCATATAATGTATAAATAAAGCACTGATGTTCACATCGAATATTAAAAAAAAAAAATTTGTTCTGACTTTAATATTTGGTAAGCCAAATCAAAGGATAACAATTAAAAAGTCTGGATTGGACCAAAAAGTGTTTAAAAAGAGATTATTTTTATTTTTAAATCTCAATTATATAATTTTTCAAAAAAAAAAAAAAAAAAAACAACAAGCAATGAAACTAACACTCATTCAAATATACGTTTTCTTTTCAATAAACAATGTTATTGCTTTTTTGTAAATTATGCAACAAATTTTCTCTTCTATATGAAATTTTCAGAGGTAGTCAAGGATTTTTCTCATAACTACATTATTTATAAAGGTATTTTCTTAATTTTAATTAGCAAACTTCTTGCAAGCATGTATGAGATAATTATTGAAGATTTGGATACCAAAGATATATGGACAGAAGGACGGACATGTCCGCTATCTATAAGGATACAAAATATATTTATCAAAATTTTCAACACAACTCCAAAAATTATTACAAAACTTGTAATTTTTTGAAAAATTTTAAGATTTTTCAAATTTTTTATTTTTGATTATTTTTAAATGAAATTATAATATTACACCATCTGACACTCAAAATTAGACCCGAACCGGATGATATACGTGTGAAATTATAAATTTAAGGAAAAAAATTTGCGTTTTTAGTTTTTTTTATTTTGTGATCCTGTGTCCTTTCAAAACGACTTCAAAGTTTTTAAAAATATTTTTAAATACTTCCACTGATCAAACAATGCCAAATTTGATGTAAAGGTAACAAAATATTTTGTCAAATATTTTGTTTTATTTTTAGTTTATTTGAAATTCGATATGAAAAGCAAATGATAAGTATATAACACTTTATGTTTTAATTCTGTTATAAATAGAATTTTTCAATTTAACTAAAATATTAACAAAATATACCTTAAACATCTACTCACTTATTCACAAACAAAATTATTATTTATATAAACGGTTAATATATTAGTCGCTGCTTTATTCATAAACATTTATCAAAGGTTTATCGAACAAATTTTTAAACCTTTGATAAAATTTTATGAATATGATCTTAGATTTTATATGGAAATTTTGTTTTATTAACCTTTTATAAAATAAACATGATGTTTTTAAATAAAGTGCTCGTTTTTTGTTGCTGTATACAGTCTTCGATAAATTCAAATAAAATCCGATCTAGATAGAATTTTATAAATGTTAAAAAATTGAAAAAAAATCCGAAAATTAAAAAATTTCTATTGCTTTTGCTGCTACACAAACATTTTTGATATACCATTGAAAACTTATCTCATTGACATTTCTTATGATACTAATATTTAATATATTTCCTTTAGAAGAAAAAATTTATAAAAACCTAAAAAAAATGTTTTTAAATTCTAATTCAATTGATCAAGTGTTGAAGCCAGGACAAAAATTTAGACAAAGGACATCTTAGAATCAATTAAACTTTCGTTGGGTATATTAATACCTAATTTTTCTTTTTACAAACGGGACTAATGTGTATATTTTTTAAAATCGAAAATTATATTGTGATGGAATGATAGACTTCTGTATATCTTCTCCCGTAGGTAAAGGACATAAAAAAGTCTTCTAAGAAACTAACTTTTCATCAGTAACTTTCATTTTGTGGCCCTTCTAATATATGTTAAATGTTAAACTTATTTAAGTTTAAAACATTTGACACCCCCTACGATAGGCTACATTAAATTTCTATTAGTAGACAATTGTGATAAAATAAAACCTCAAATTTGTTTAATATTTTTAAGGATTTTAGAATCAATTAAACTTTAATTTTAATTGGTTGCATTGACACCTTATTTTTCTTCATACAAACGTGGCTAAAGTATATGCTTTATAGGATCGAGAAATTAGATTGTGAGGGAATGACAGACTTCTGCATATCTTCTCACGAAGGTGAAGGGCATAAAAAAGTCTTATAAGAAACTGAATTTTTATTAGAAACTTCCATTTTATGGGTCCACTCTAATACATGTTAAGGTTAGACTAATTTAAGCTTAGAACATTTGATACCCCCTACGATAGGCTACAAAAAATTTATATTTGTAGAAAATTGTGATAAAATAAAACCTTAACTTTGTTTAATATTTTTTAAGAATTTTAGAATCAATTAAACTTTAATTTTAGTTGCTAAAGTATATACTTTATAGGATCGAGAAATTAGATTGTGACAGAATGACAGATTTTGTATATCTTCTTACGAAAGTGAAGGACATCAAAAGTTCATATAAGAAACTAAATTTTCATCAGTAACTTCCATTTTATGGTCCACTCTAATACATGTTAAAATAAAACTTATTTAAGTTTAAATGATTTAACGCCCCCTACGATAGGCTACATAAAACGTCTATAAGTAGACAATTGTGATAAAATAAAACCTTAAATTTGTTTAGTATTTTTAAGCATTTATTTGTTTTCCTTTTTTTATTAATTTTCAATATCAAATTTCTTCTAATTAAATCTTACATACCTTTTTTTCCCCATGAATTTGTTTACTTTAGTTAGTGTTTTTTTTCCTTGATTTTTTGCTTTAACTTTTTTTGAGCATTTATCCTTTTTTTCTAACTGGCAGTTGTTTGCCATAAAAGTAATCAGGTTAATTTATTTTAAGGGGGGTATGGTTATTTGATTATATATTATGTAGACTCTAACACTTCGGCTCTTGTTTTTTTTTAATACTTTTACATTTTTATGTTGATATTTAAGTGTATTTTAAGATAAACAATATTAAAAACGAAAAACGTAAAGTTCGTGGCAGCAAAATTATACAGAAAAAATATAATAAACAAATACCAACACTTTTTATGGGATTTTTTGTTTCTTTTTTTTTTGGGAAAAAACGTAAACAAATTTCACTTGATATTTTATGACTTTAAGTTAAGTATATGAATCAATAAGAAATTGCCATAAAACCGGTAGCAGTGTGCTTAAAACAATTTTTTTAAATAGCCTTAAAGTATGCTATACATTATCAATATATTTCTTTATGTTTTATGTTATTAAACGTGCTAGTGTAATGGTTTGTTTGCTTTCTCCTTTTTTTTTGGAAATTTATATGGAAGTTATTTATGAAGCCATAAAAACTGAGTTTTTGTTGGATTTTTTTATTTATTTGGTTAGGCTTAAGTTTAAACAAAGGTTTTAATTTTAAGATTGTTGTTTTTGTATATTTTTTACTTTTTCTTTATTATTTTGTTATAGGAAATATATGTTGTTTAAATTTTTTTTCTTAAATATTCAAAAGCCAAACTTTTTCTTATGATTTTGCTTTTATTAAGGTGTAAAATTTTATACATCATTAGTTTAAACACTTTTCAAATGACACTTTATACTTTTCCTTAAACTTAAACTTTTCTTTTTTCTTTTATATGCCTTGGCCTGGCAATATTTGTAAAGATTTTATTTTCACTTTTTTTCTTGCTTATTTTCCTGTCACACTTTTTCTTTAGGTTTTTTTTTTAAATACACGTTTTAGCCGGAAATGCTTAATTTTGCGTAAAAATGGCAAATTCAATGGCGCAAAGCCATATTAAAATCATTATTATCTTTTAGAAAAGGAAACTAAAACAAAACTGTTGTAAAACATCAAGACCACCCAAAAATAAACATTAATACATTTTGCACAAAACCACACGAATTTGGGTTACACCAGAGCACTTACCATTAGCCTTATGTAGTATATACAGGACTCAGGCAAGTGTATATGTATGTTAAGAGATTTTTTTTGGATTATTTAATAACAATAATTGAGGAATTTTTTCCTTTAAATTTTCTTTTAATTTAAATAAAATTGTAATATTTTTTTTATATTTTATTTTGATTTTCTTTTAATAACTCAAAGAAAAACTGAAAACGTTACTTCGTTTAACCGTCGCTCGTTTTTTTTTTTCTTTAATTTTTTTTCTAATATTAATAAATTGAACCGTTTTTAATGTAAGAACGACGACGAACCTTACAAAACCACGACCTTTTCAATACTAAAGGATTTTTCATTCATTTACAGCCATCGTTTCCGCACGAAGTTCGAAAGTGTTTTTTTTTATCATATTATGACTCTTCTTCTTAATATAATATTGAGTTTATACTCTGTATTTGTATGGGAGAGAAAAGCTAACAGGAAAAACAGAAACACTAAAGAAAAACAAAAATATATGTATATGTATTTAAGTTGCTCATTTGTAACGGTAAAGGCTGTTTAACGAATATTTAACGAAACTTTTTTTGTATTGTCGACAAACAACACATGTGATGGGTGTTAGAACAGGGTAAACCGTAAACCAATACAAATAAATACCGAGAGAGATAGAGAGAGAGTGAACAAAGAGAAAAAGCAAATAACATTTAACTGCTCTTTTAGTTGCAAACTTGTTAAATTTGCTCTTTGTCTCTGGCTATTGAGTTCTTAAATTACCCAAAAAGACACACAATTTCCCACGAAGTTCGTCTTACTAAAAAGACTCTTCTTTTTCGCAAAATTTTGTAATATTTGCCACATATATCACACTATTTAAATCAAAATGCCAAAAAGGTACACACATTTAAACGAAGCATAGATGAAAAAAAAAAAACAAATAAAACTTTCGAAAAAAAAAAAACTTAAAACCCCTCCACATGCACGAATTGTTGAATATTCAATCAAAGTAATATACAATCATTGATGGTTCAGGTCAATGAATTAATGTGTCAAACTTTGAATCGTTCTTTTTTTCACATGAAGGTAGTCAAATCATACAAAAAAATATATATAACGAAAAATGAAATATTAAACGAAATGAATATCTTGAAGAAGAGTAACAGAAAAAAAGGTAAAATAAATTTCAATAAATTGAATCAATCATATAGAAGAGGTATAATCTTTTGATGATTTTCCAAAAAAAAAAAAAAACAGCAACAACAACAAGTGTACCTGAGCAACACACTATAAGATTGTTGTTGCTTGTCCCATAGATAATGTTTAAAAAAAAAGAAAATCATTGACATCATTTAAATTCAAATAAATATAAATTTTGAAAGAAATCATTTGAAGGATAATTGTTTAAAAATTAATTTAAATAAATCAAATTAAATGCTTAACTTAAAAAAGGTATCAAATATTTACCACAAATTTAGTTTTTGAGAAAATTTTGTGCTTTAAAGTTTAAAGTTTTATGAAGGGGGCCTTATATGGGGGGTGTAGAGTTTCAATTAAAGACAAAAATTGGTAGAAAGATTTGTGCTCATAAGAAATTTACTTATGTCGAATTTAAGCGCCATACTCGTACTTTCAAGCACATAGTGAGCGTTAAAGTTATTGTTTGAAAAGGACCTTATATGGGGCTAAGATTAATTATGGACCGATCTTCATAAAATAAGGTAGATCGATTTTTGCTCGTAATAAACTTTTTATCGATATATTCGCATTTTTGAAACTAGTTTGACTGTTAAAACTGTTTTTCGGGGGGCTATACGAAAACTTGGACCGATATTACCCATTTTCGAAACTAAATAAACCTTACTTATAAGAAATATTTTTGAAAATTCTTTTTCCGTTCGGACAAGGGACAGAAGAGGCGGGCAGACATGGCTAGATCGTCATTAGTTAGTTAGTTAGTTAGTTAGTTAGTTAGTTAGTTAGTTAGTAAGTTAGTTAGTTAGTTAGTTAGTTAGTTAGTTAGTTAGTTAGTTAGTTAGTTAGTAAGTTAGTTAGTTAGTTAGTTAGTTAGTTAGTTAGTTAGTTAGTTAGTTAGTTAGTTAGTTAGTTAGTTAGTTAGTTAGTTAGTTAGTTAGTTAGTTAGTTAGTTAGTTAGTTAGTTAGTTTGGAGGATGTACATATGTATGTGCATCAAATCCGAAGAAATACACCTAAGCATCTACTGGACATGTAGTGCGCTCCTTAACCAGTGTCACAGGTGGAAATCGAACCCACCACCTCCGGATAATGGATAAGACTTTACAGATTTCAATAAGGAGCGAGAATATATATACTTCTCGAGGCCTATGATCAATATTTTGATGTGTTACAAAGATAATGATAAAACCATTGTATTGAAGTGTTATACATGAATGTCGGTATGGCAAAACATAACATTTAATCAATACAGAATATGCCACAATTTTCCTTTCTTATACTAGCAAAATATTCATAATTAATACATTTTACATCCGTTATCACTTCAACATTCTCTGACCCATATTTATAAAATTTTCTAAAGATTCATAATAATGAGTATAATTCTTAACCAATTAATGGTCATAATCTACAAGTTCAGTGTACTATTATCACTTTATTCTACTGAAATCAAACTGCGGAATGGACCAAATTTCATTAAATTATCTTAAAACTCTTACAAACATCAGCACAGACGTATAACACCCTCCCCACTATAGAAGGATATAATTAGGTAGAAAAAGTCTAACTTCTCACACTTTAAAATCTGTGTTAAAACAGAAAATATAGACAATGATTGCCGACGAGCCTAAATCAGTGTTTTTTTTTTTTGAAAGGTTCAATTCTGATTGAATGTAGACTATTCTATCTACTTTAAGCCTTTTAGATATGTGATTGAAAAGACGTTCATATGTCACTGAATGTTAACCGGCAACTCTGTCCCCAATATTATTTATTAAACGCAATCGAAATGTGCTTATTTAATGTACAGTTCCCATTAAAAAAGAAGTCATAACGAGTATAATTATCCAGAAATTGTACTCGTAAGAATACGCCCTTTTTCTCTGTTAGATGGTAATATTGGAAATTCATTTGCTTTATTGCTCATTTGCCATTTCATCATGGCAATATGAACGTATTTTTGGAAAACAGTTTGCAATTACTTTTTCTTAAAAAATAGCAAGCCGATATATTATTGTCTACGTTGGAACAGTTGGATGCATTTGAGAAAACATTTCGATTACATTACATTGGAGTTGACAGCCTAACTAAACCCGATAGTATAACAAAAACAGCAGTAGAATTTCGTTAAAGTGGATGGTTCTAAATTAGGAGACAAAACAGGTCCGAGGATTTACATTTACATTAATGTACCAACAACAGAGGTGATTAGGTTAAATATAAAACCGAATACCGAATGCAAGAGAGTTGTCATTAAATATTCTTGCAACATATTATGGGTACCAGATCACTCATGATTTAATCGGAAATTTAACCGATTAATGTAAAACCATTTACCGAAACAAGGATAGAATTAAAACAAGTAAGAAATTATAGTCGGGCGAGACCGACCATATAATACTTTACACCTGTTACAACAATAAAATGTGATTTAGTTTTCAAAGTAAAGCATTTAAGTTGTACCATTTATTGTTGAATAAAATTGTGGAATTATAAGTTAAATTTTGTAGGTGCTCAGGTCAAATGAGGCCCTTTTTTATAGAGTTCATAAGGGCAATCAAGGATAGTTTAGAACTTGGTTTGGCAGCTTTTTGTCGAGATAAAAGTATATTAAACATAATTATGAAATTAAAAGCCGCATTCGGCGGGTTTAGTTGTATAGGTTCTAGGTGAAATAATAAACCGATGATAACCACTTTCAAAAAGCTTCGTCCACAATACCACAAAAGATCATGAGCCAAATTTTATTGAATTATCTCCAAAATTGCGACCTATAGTTTATTAACAAGGGTTACAAGTGCTATTCGGGGGTTATATTGGGGCTAGTTGAAATAATGGATCGATCTTAACCATTTTTAACAGGCTTCATGCCTTTGAAAATAGAAGATCATGTAGCAAATTTCATCTTTAAAATTGCGACCTGTAGTTTGATTACAGGGTTTCATGGACGGACATATGGACAGACAGACAGTCGGATAGACGGACAGACAGACAGACAGTCGGATAGACGGACGGACATAGTTAAACCAACTAAGAAAATGATTCTTAGCCGATTTTTATACTTTAAGGTGGGAATAGGACCAATATTATTGTGCGTTACAAACATTAGCACAAACCCAATAACCATCTTCACTAAAGTGGTGTAGAATATAATTATTTCTCACGTGGCAACTTGAAATATTGGAAAAATTTTAGAAGCACCCAAGAAACTAAGTTTCTGAATTTACATAATATTAATTTATTTAATGAATTGGTAAGCTACAAAATTTTCTAATCAAGCCAAAAGAAGGTTTAATCTTTGGAGGCCAAGAACGAATCGAACAAATTTGTATAATCTTTTCAAAAGTTAAACGTATATATCTCAGAGATAAATATATGTCAGACAGTTTAAGAACTGGCCTATAAAATAGCTGGGACAAAACTGCCAAACGCGCATCTGGCTGCATATTCAATACAGAGTAAAACTACTTGTATATGAATAGATTTTTTCAGGTATTGCTATGCAATGATTGAGATTCGTATCAGGGAGCATATTTCGTGCGATTTTTTTCAAATTATATTCTCAGACAAATTATTTGAATTCAATAAAGGTTTCATTTGAGAAATTTTAGCAGCTCACAACAAATAGGATACTTTTGGTTGCACCTTAGCTCTTTAAATGTTTAACTTATTCCGGGTTTTATTATCGTCATAAAATGAATGATAATTTTTCGATAAAATAATTTTGCTCTTCAAAAACTTTCATGGCATTCAGGCAGCATTTCTGAAAAATTTCCTGTTCACAAACGTTTTTAAATTGCTGCTTGAGTAACATTCAATGATTTTGAAGTGATGTGTTTAAACTTTTAAACTTTTCTTTATGACCTTTGCGATCCATGTCTTGCGGGCATAGCTTTTCTCAAAGCAAAATTCTTCTTATCTTAAAAACTAACATTTAAGTTCCTTGGAAAAGGTGTATGTGCAATGTAATTATCCCTAAATGTGCAATTTTTATATTAATTTATAGAAAATCTCTTTGATTTCTAAACTAGCTAATCTTGTTAAGACTAGTGTATATATGTATATTTAACTAATATTTTTACATCTGATTTATGTTTGTAATTATACTGAAATACCTTTTTATTGGATAATGTACTTGAATCAGATGTACTTGATATTTTTGTATTATATATTTTGTTTATTTTTTTCCTTCTTACTACAGACTTAACGTATATGTATGAACATATGTATATATTAAATTCTGCTGATAGTGTTATTATGTTATTAAATTATGATTGATTTTATGGCTTATTGTATGATTTACTCATCAATGCACAGATTCTATCGATATTACAAATAAAACAACAACAGCAACAAAATGGCAACAACAATTAAAGTAGCAACAAGGATAATACTATTACTCAAAAAAATACTAGCAACAATGTTTGAAATATATAACAGTTATAAGGATTTTTTTTAGTTATAAATAAAAATGTATAATTACTCTTTTTTAGGGTTTCTACGGTTTAATCTCTCGTTTGCTAAATTATCCTTAGAAGTATTTCTCTCTCTCTATTATTAATATTATTCTCTCAACTCTTTGTTTATTTTTCTTATCGACTATTAAGGTTTGTTGTTATTTTCGTAAATAAAGGATTAATTTACGCTCTTTTTTGAATGTATGTGTATAAGTGTTAGTGTAAGAGAGGAAGAAAAGGAATTAGAGAAAAAAGAGAGTGTGTATATTAATGTATGTGTAATTGTACTCCTTCTCACTATACAGTGATGGTGTATTACACATTTACACAATATATGTATGTATATACATACATACACCTACATACATACATATGCTCAATATTTAACGCGACCTTACCCAAATAAAAACGACCATACTTGTATACATTTTATCAAAGTGATTACGATTGTTGTTTGTCTGAGTAAAAACAAAAATAGCAGCAACATTAAAGGCAAAAATGACAAAAACAACAGCAAAAACAGAAACTACATTAACAAATATACATAATACATACTTACACACTCCTTATACAAACGCATGTTCATATATTTGAGTTGGTACATGTGTGTAATTATAATATATTTGTATGTTTATTACCTTTCATCAAAATTAGGTTAAAATGAAAAATTTAAATTAAATAGCTAGTGTTATAACAAAAACTGGTTAAGCTTTTTTGGAAATAATTCTGTTAAAGAAGAAAAGGTTTAAAAGAAAACTATTCAATAATTTCCTTAACTCTTAAATAATTTTATTTTGAGAATTTTTGTTAATATTTAGAAAAATTTTTCTGTATAATTTTTATTGCTAACAAAAAATTGTTTACAATAGCTTAGCATTCCTTGAGTAAAGAATGACAGAAAAAAACTGAAAAAATTAACTTGTTTTCTTATTTGCCCAAGAAAGACCTTCACTACAATAAGATTTTAAATGAAATGTGTGAAAAGCAAAAACAAGTAGTTAATATAGTTCGTATTTCGAATACTATCTACTATAACATTCGTAAATAGAAAATTTGACATAAATACTCTAACTTATTTTCTCAAATTATATTAACACTTTCGTTAAATTTCTCTCTCTCTATCACTTCCATCACCAGTGTTTCTCTGTATTTATAAAAATTTTAAACTCTCTTAAGTTTTCTTCTAAATCTTTTGTTGTCCATTACTCTTATTTTCTTACAACAACCGTATAACAGTTATGTTTTCTTTAAACTCAAATTGAGTGTTTTATTTTAGCAAAGCTTTTCTTTCTATTTTCTTTAGCCCAAAAATAGCTTTTTACTATGAAAATTTAACATAATGTTTAGTTGATGTTATTTTTCGTTAGGATTCTGTTCATAAAATTTGAATTGTTTTGTTTAAAATACGACAGTTTATTAAAGCTTCTAGCAGTTTGTTCAATTGAATTGTTTTATTCTTAGATAAAATCTATAGAATTACAATTTCAAGGTAACTTGGCTGCAAGCTGTATATAATGATACTTAATTAGAGATTTATTAGTTTGAAATTTATTTTAGGGAAAGCAAACGCTAGTTCATATTACATAAACAGATAGTTTATGTTATAAAATTACTTTTGACAACAAGTAAGGGCACAGTGTTTTAGACGAACATGGACAAACGGATGGAAGGACAAAGCTAAATCCACTCAGAAAGTTATTTGAGGCCGAATAGTATTCTTTAAAATGGATATAGAAGAAACACATAATGACCTCCCCACTTTGAATAGTTTATATCGAAATGGGTAGCAAATTAAAGAGGAAAATGCCAGAAAATTAAAAAGGACGAAACGGACGCCAAAGTTCTTTAATGAAAATAGATAATTGATTGCAAATGCTATTCAAGAAATTAATTTATGATATTTATAACGACAACTCATTACCAAGTAATATATGAAATAACTATATTACTTACAATACTCATTACCAAAATTTGAAAATATTTTACTGGGTACGAATAGGAATTGTCTCTGCCTCTAGACTTATACTTTAAGTTATAGAAATGCGTTCTGCAAAAATTTATCGCGATAGACCATGCTAACTGGTGGCAGCATAAATCTGAAGGGGAAAACGATTTTTTACGAAAGCAAATAATTGGAATAAATATTAAATTTTCAATTCCTAAAGGTCCCGGAGAAGACCTACGTGTGTTTTTATTCCCTACAACACTTCAGTGGGTAAGGAATTTAGAAAATTACTTAACCTTTAAAAAATTTCTTCAAAAACCATATATGGCCATTAAATTTTACATAGTTCTAAGTCCTTATTGAGTCCCATAACAATCTAGTCATGACCGTCTCACTGTCTATATATTTGTTGAAATCATGATGGCGATCAAATAAAAGGTACTATAGAGATAAAAAAGTTTTATCGATATTGAATATAAGCAATATCAGTCCACGATTTTATACAACTCCTTATAAGCAGAACCGTAAACATATTTATTTAAGAGCAACCAAAATACTAGCTTTTTATTTAGCACAAAATTAGATTGCAAAAAAAGTTGGACAACGAAATAGGTTAATAATTCGTTTTTTTTTTAATTTTTATACCCACTATTACTATTAAATTCTAAGAGAATCTAAAAATCCAAGTCCGTACGCCCGTCAGTATTTGTTTGTCTGTCCGTCTGTTTGCTGTCTGTCCGCCTGTTGAAAGCACGATAGTATCCGAACAAAAGGGTTGGAATTTCACACAAATATATCGAGAGATTTGTTTAGTATTGAAAATGGATAATGTTGGTTCCCGTTTTCGCAAGTGGCGTCCCGGAAAGTACTTTTAACAGCAATTACTGTTTTAAAAATTTAAATATAGCAATGGAACTTTGCACAATTGAGTACTAGTCCATAATTGACCACATATAAGGTCCTTTTAAAAGATGGTGTGAATATATGAGTAGAGCTATATAAATCGCCACAGATGTGTTTCATATATATCAATGGTATGGTGTACATTAGGGATGAGCATTGGTCTGAAAAAAAAACACAAGTTAAACGTTGACAATAGACCACAAAGTATGTAAATCTATCTATCTATCTATCTATCTATCTATCTATCTATCTATCTATCTATCTATCTATCTATCTATCTATCTATCTATCTATCTATCTATCTGTCTATCTATCTATCTATCTATCTATCTATCTATCTATCTATCTATCTATCTATCTATCTATCTATCTATCTATCTATCTATCTATCTATCTATCTATCTATCCATCTATCTATCTATCTATCTATCTATCTATCTATCTATCTATCTATCTATCTATCTATCTATCTATCTATCTATCTATCTATCTATCTATCTATCTGTCTGTCTGTCTGTCTGTCTGTCTGTCTGTCTGTCTGTCTGTCTATCTATCTGTCTGTCTGTCTGTCTGTCTGTCTGTCTGTCTGTCTGTCTGTCTGTCTGTCTATCTATCTGCCTATATGTCAGTTAAAAACACAATAGAGTCCAAACGGGAACAGATAAAGAACTGAAATTTTGCACAGATATTTTCAGTTAATGCAGGATGATTGGTAATGGTTAATATTGCTAGACGATTTCTAGTAGCCCCCATATAAGGTCCTTTTCAGAAAATGTCTTTGACGCACATAACTGGCAAAAGGATTGAAATTCGCCGTAAAAATGTTTGATATGAACTTTAATCTGTTTGTAAAATTTTATAAGTATCGGCACATAATTGACTCGCCATATAAGGGCCCCTTCAGAAAATGATTTTAACGCTCATAAGGAAGCATATCGAGGGACTATATTCAATAATCTCTATCTGTTATTTTTATGAAAATAAGATTTTGATGGCAATATATCCAGAAAACTATCCCGCACCAATGACATAAATTTCAAGGGAAAAGAAAATTTTAGCAATTTTTAAATTTCTCTATCTTAAAAATAAATTCTTATTGCAAAATTCTCTATCTTATCCAAAAATTGCTTCAAACTCTATTATTTTGAATAATTTTCTGTTGCAAAATAAGTTTTTTTACTAATTTGGACATGCTGAACACAAATCCGCAAAAATACTTGAAATTTTTTTAAAAGTCTTCGAGATATTTGCTCATTATGATACAAATTTGATTAATTTTATTGCCGTGTTTAACCATATAACATTGATTTTGTACCAAAACCTCATAAGCTGTTGCTTTTTCAACAATTTTGTTTATATTGCTTCATTAAATTGCATTAAATATAATATTTATTGATATTAAATCAAATAAAAAATATGTATTTTTATGAAAAACTCTCTATCTGAAGGTTTGAAAAAAAATTCGTAGAAAAAAAGCTCTATCTGATATAATTTTCTGAATAATTTTGCAAATATTACAAAATTTTAAATTCTTTTAACGATTTAGAATATGGTCGTAAAGATATATTGTAGAAGGAAAAACTTAAAAATCTTCACGAACTAAACATTTTTTTTGCTCTCCTGAAAACTTGTGTTATTTTAGATAGAGACTATTGAATATAGTCTCTCAATATATAGCAGCGAAATTCGTCATAAATATGTTTAATATAAACTAAAATCCCTTTGTAAAATTTTATAAGGGTACAGAGAAAAAACTGAAAATAAGTCTCAATTATCAAAATAATTGTATCAAGCTAGTTTTGCACCTATAACCAAAATGATGTTATCAATTACGAAATTTGTAAAAAATATTTAAAATTGATTAATTCATAAATTGTATAAGTTAAATATTTAATAATTATAAAAAATTTATTTTTTATTAATTTTTTAATCAAATGAATTAAATGTTTGGAAGAGAATTTTTTTTAAATCAATTGAATAAAACAATCAAATTATAAATGGATTACACACAACGTTAAAGAAATACTCGACATTTAACAATGCATTCAGCATTTACAAAAAAAAATATCACATATAAAGTGTTTCATAAATTGCCTACAATTTTGAGAACTATTTAATAATTATAAATCTTCTTAATAAAATATTAACAAAAAAACTTAAATAGAAAAGAAGGCCACAAAATGTTTTTCAATCAATTAAAAAATTAATTTAGTTAATTAAAAATTTAATAAAAATTTTACACTTAGGTTTTAAACAATAATATAATTAAGACAAATAAAAATTTGTTATAAATAAAAATTAAAGAAAGAGAAAAATATGTTAGTTGAAGAAAAAAAACTACCGATAATTTTTTTTTAGAAACGATCTTAAATCATGGATATTTTAAAATATGTAAATATTTTCTATATTCATAATTCTTTTATTATTATATTAATAAGATTTCAAAGAGTTCTCAAAAAATGTTTTTTACGAACAATTTAACTTATGTTCGAAATTTATAATATTTTGTTCTTGTTCATCATACGAAAATCTTAAAAATTGTTGAACTTGTGAAGTCATAATGATTGAAAATCAGCTCAACTATTAGAAATTTTATTAAACGTATAATGAAGTAACATTAAACTATTTTGATGTTTTTTTCAGTAGCTAATTTATCTTTTCGTTACAATTCAATAAATTAAATTTGTAACTATAAGGAAGAACTTATATATATTTTTTGGTATAAACGTAAATGTATATGTATGTATTCATATATTCGTGGGCATATATATTATATATAAGTTTGACTATATGTTGGTTACTACAAAAAATTACCGAGTCATTATATTTGTGGGCGGGCAATTAGGGTTTATAAGCTTAAATTGTATATATTTCTATAACAACTAATTCATCCTTTATATGTGGTTATATATACTCCTACATTCATACATATGTATGTATTTATTTACACGTGTAGCTATCTATACAATTATTTCTAAAAGTAAATTTTAGATTTTATCTATGGATTTTCGTGATTTGTATTATATGTATGTATGTATGTATGTATGTATGTATGTATGTATGTATGTATGTATGTATGTATGTATTTGTATAAGCTTTTATAACAAAAGCAAAGGATTAACATTTTTGAAGTCAATGTTTTGTAATGTTTTGCCAAATTGTTGGTTGTGTAATTTAATTACAAAAAATATTTAATTAAATTTTAAATCATTACAAGAACTTAGATAAAAATAATATGTGAGGAAAAGAAAGGAAATTACAATAATAAAAAAATGTATTTTTAATATTTTCCCTATCAAATCATGCTATGGATTTGGCGGCCTAACAAACAATGTTTAATCAAATCAGAGTGTTTTTTTTAAGAACATAAGATTAGTTTTAATTAGGTAAGGTTGTAGCATTTATGTTCATTATAACTTTTCCCACGGGGTCATGTTACCTTGATGAAATCTCCACCATGGTGTTATTACATACCACTGAAACAGAGGACTATAAATTGTAACAGTCTACTGCCTGACTTAGTCCTTGCATAGATTGGACAGAGGTCGAACCAGAGCACCATATAATCTGGTACTACGGGTGGCCAGTTGCCCGCAGGACTATGTCCTGGCTGGTCAGTTGGTTGAGGTACCTTCGGGATCCACGTAGTGGCCGTGGTTTAAACCCAAAATCGCGGGGAGAGAATGTTGGTTTAAGGACTGATATATCCTATACCTAATGGGTTGGACAATTCTCTCTTCGAACAGGTCTGTGTACAAAGCAGCATATGCTAAATAACTAAACCCGATCGGTTTTGGAACGTCGGTGTCCCAGCATATGCTGGAGAAGTTATTATTCAATGGTTTCCTGTCATCCCGTAGATTGTTCTTTATGATCATGAGAATGGAACTGATGCGCCTAATCCATTTACAAAAATTGCCACCTGAGTTCTTCATTCAGGGGCGATGGTTGTCAAGTCTACTCAGTAGATGAAAAGGACCATCTTAAAATAAGGCCATAAAGGCAGGTGTTCATGTAAAGCAATCCGACATTCGTGTTCGTTAAAAACTCCCGAGGCTTGTTTCTTCCCCCCAGGGTAAAGAAATGCTACCAGTATCTATAGTCTGCCGGAATTATAAACTTGTGATGTCAGTTTACTCCTCGGCTAGTCCTTGGTATGATTTGACATGGGGTCTAACCAGAGAACCACATAGTCTGGTAAATCGGGTGGCCCGCAGTACTTGCCCTAGCTAGTCAGTTGGTTGAGGTTCCTTCTGTATCCACGTAGTGGTTGTGGTTTAAACCCATAGACTACTGACTGCATCGGCATTTCTTATCGGTCATGCAGTGGAGCGCTGAAATATGGTGTGAAATTTCCAGGTTAGCTTTTACTGATTACCTTTCATACCGCTTTGAGATCGTCATTATAATGGGAATGATGATTCAAAAATTAGTGAATGATCGGGAAAGTCTCTATATATTGGAGATTAATACTGATTTGGTATTATTTTTTACGCTTCGGGGAAGTTTGTCGGGGCAGTTGTTCAGTTGACTATGGAAATTCCTACAGCCTTTGTAACATTGATCACTTTATATGAACGGCACGTCTCTAGCTGCTGTTGTCAAAAAAGCCCGCTCAAACTGTGGTTGAGCGGGCTTTAAGAGGAATGCACTAGGGTTGGTCACTAGATGATGGGGATTGCACTTTATATAATGCAATCTTTTATGGCATCAATAGGGTATCCGGTATATCGGGAAGATTGATTTCACCTGATGTTAGTATGGTCTCCCTTTCTATTGACTTTACACCAATGATTGATTTTCCTTGTCGGGGTATGCATAGGGATTGATCTCATGCTGCCTGTCATTGGGCAACTGGACTACTATTACAAGAGATTAAATAGCTACTAACTTCAGGAAAGTGTTTGTACGTGCACCGACAGTTGCTATCTAAGATCTTCATAGGAAGATTTATAGGCGCGTGCTAGACTGTTTCAAGTCTATCCAATGAATGAAAAGACTACTGTGTAATAACTCTGTTCGGATTTTGTCGTGTCCCGTTGCCTATAATTGGGAAAATTTCGATACTGAATTGACAGAGAATTGACTGTGGTACAAAGCGTTGGAAAGAGTTCATAACAAGTATATACGATACGGGAATGATGTAGAGGTATGCGGAAATAGAGTGAGCGCATCTAATATTGTTCTCTATGTATGTATCGAATAAATGAGAAGTGTGGATGAAAGGTATCTTTTGTAGCAAATACCATTAAATATTTCTCTCTTCTCCAGGTATGTTCTGGATTTACTCTGTTTCTTACAGATATTAAACAGTATCGCCTGTGTTATTGTAAACGGAAGTGATATTTTAACATTTTGGAAGTTGAGCAATGAGACAGATATCATTAGTACTTGAGCAAAGTGTCATCTACGAAAATTTCCGACACGTCAGGTTTTAGGCACATGATATCTCAAATTATGGAGAATATTAAAGATAAGATTTAGCGCGGTTTGACTTTTTTGAAATTTTGTCAACCTGCAATGTAGTTTACCCCATTTCTACAATAAGGGGTAAACTGTGGTCTAAAAATGTTGTTTTAATATAAATAATATGAATAAAAGTAGTTTTTGAAGAATTTCATCCCCTCCTTCATTTTTAAGCCAGATTGAGTAATACAATTTTGGACTTTTTTTTATGTCAGAAGACAGTTATGACTGCAAAAGCGAATTTCTGATGTTTCCCTTATATGGACAGGATCAATTATGATTCGATTAATATGTATATTCGAAATTTTGCCACGATTCCTACATCATTATGGCCCAATAGACAGTATTTCGAGTGTCCAATTGTATAGAAGAATAGGCCAATTTGTCATCATTTCAAAGCTTCGCCTTCTCTTTTATCAGCTTCAGAGGCCCCTTTCATAATTTCGCAAACAAGTGGAGGAACATGGTGTATTGGTGTTAGAATTTAATCGACATATGACCTATATTTTGATGTATTCCAAACGAAATAACAAAATCAAAATCACCCCATCTTCTTTTTAATGATAGCTATAAAAAATAACTCCCCAGTTTGCTACTAAAAAAGCAAACAACTTGCTATATGCATGTTCTCAGCAGCCTAATACATATGAAAAATTCAAGTGACATACAAAAATTCAAATTTAACCCCAAATGCTTTGGCGGAAGAAAAATAAAAAATACCTACTTATGAGCAACATGTCAAAAGATGATGACGAAGTAGAAAAAGTTGACGGATTTGATTGACATCTATGCTTTTCACAATTGCATTGTAAATAAGATTTAAAAAAAAATGAATGAAATGAAGGCAACAAAAAACACTAACCTTGATATTTTAATTTTATCTTGATTTTTTGTTTTCTTTCATAACATTCACTTGCATGTCAAACACGCACATCACAAAATCTAATCTTTTTCTCATGAAATTAATATTCTAAATTGTTGATTAAAGAAACAACACTGAACAAGTATTAAAATTCACTTTGTACAAAATCGTAAGTTTTAATTTGAAAAAAAAACTGAAATATTTTTCATTGTTTTATATTATTGTGTAAAATGTTGTAACATTTTACACGATATAAGCCAAAGTTAAATTCTTTTTAATTGTCGTTAAAGACAAATTACCAGGAATTTTACAGCATTGTGAAATGAAGGCGAAAAATTAATGCGAAATCCTTGATGTAGCTGAAAATTAGGAAATATTTAAGTAATTTCATAACGTATGAGTAACCTTGAACTTTTTGTGGTTGAAAAGAAAAAAAAACAAAGAGCAACAAATGGCAAACTGTAAGAAAAGAATTTGAAAAATTGTTAAATAAAAATTAAAGTTTTAAACATTTTATACCAAAGGCAAATAAGAGACTCTCGATTCAAGCAGGACCCTAGCTGCAGGTAAATTATTTTACAGGTACCGGCAGATAATGCCTTACAAGTTTCCTCAATGGTTTTAGTTGGTATATATACTACATTAACACATCAATTTATTGGGATATTATAATAGCTGTGTTTCTACAATATTCCATTTGTTTCTAAGTCTTCAAAAATTATTCATGTCAAGCTCTTCTCTGACCACATCTATAGATTTATTTAAACATTCGCTATAACTCACTTTCCCCCATAAGAAATTCAAGTGATGGTTTTTTATAAATTTTACATTTTAAAATAAATAAATTTACATAAATTAATGTTTAAAGTATATTTCTTGCCTTTTTTTATATCATTTCGTTTTTTTTTCGTTTTTTTTTTTTTCAAAAAATATTTATCATCTTATCCACCTGCTAAACATCTTTAACATCAAAGCTTAACGTGCAATAACCATTAGAGCAAATGCAGCAAGTACGTGGGGCCATCAACTTGAAAATAGAACATCATCAGTCTGTTGAAGCTGTTGGAAAGTACGACAACAAAAATATTAGAGAAAAAAATTTGCAAAAATTTCAAAAAGCTGAACAGCACACACAGGATGTGATGCAATAACACAAAATATTGTGAACACACAAATACACAGATACTTGTAGAAATATACATATGTAAGAGTATAAACTTACTACTAGGTACTACTTAGGTGTCAATGTAAATCTTCCAGCAGTTTGAAAGGATTTATATTTTAATTTCTGAATAGTTTACAATCTTGGGAATCCTATTGACTAGTCTATTGACTAGTCTTTGAACTGGCCTATTGACTAATCCAAGGGCTATTCTTTTGAATATGATCAAGTCTATTGATTAGTATAGTATTGTTTAGGCTAGTTTATTTAGTAGTCTATGGACTAGTTTATTGTCGATTATATGGACTAGCTTATCAACTAGTCTATGGTCCAGTTTATTTACCAGTCTTTAGACTAGTCTATGCAGTGGGTTTTTGATTAGTCTGTAGACTCGTCCATGGACTATATTCTATAATCTTGGCGATTCATTGGACTATTGGCTAGAGTATGAAATGGATAGTTACTATTCTGTAAACTAGCCTATTGACTACTCCGACGACTATTCTTTTGAATATGATCAAGTCTATTGATTAGTGTATTGGCTCGTATATGGACTTATATATAGACTAAACTATTAACTCATCTATGGAAATGTTAGATACTAGTCTAGCTAGCTCATTGACTACTCCGTTAACTATTCTTTTGACTACTCTCTAGTATATGAACAAGTTTACAAACTAGTCCATGGACTAGTCTATGGACTAGATTACTGACTAGTCTATGGACTAGATTACTGACTCGTCTATGGACTAGACTATTGACTAGTGAATTGCGTTTGTTGGAGAGTATGTGCTAAGCCCAAAGCTTAGTGCAATGACTAGTGTTTACTAGTGTATTAAGTATTCTATTGACTAGACTATTGACAAGTTTTTGGACTAATCTATGAGAGAATCTTTAATTGAGTACTCTGCTGAACAATCAATTGAACAGTCTCATCTAACAATAATCTAAGAACTATATGAGCAAATCTATGAGCTAGTCTATGGTCTATCTATTTGCTAATTCTATTCCTTCTAAGATCACCCATAACTGTAGGGCAGCTTACACTTTGTTCCACAAATGTGTAAGTCTAAGTGTGTAAGTGTAGGTTCGTAAAAAATTTTTTGACTGAGAAAAAGTTAAGTTAAAATCCACAAGACTAATAACACACTATGCATGCCAAAAAGCCAGAAATTATGTGACTGACTGAGTGACTGTCAGTTTGAGTGACAAGATTATAAGACAACTATGCAGTAGCAATAACAACTACTTCAACAGCAACATCAGTTACAATATTTTGTATTCCTTTGTTGTTGCCTTTTTCCATTCTTGTTGCTGTTGATTTACTTTTTTTTGTATTTTACATCTTCGTTTATAACAAAATATTTTCTTATGTATTACATTTTTTACATACATGATAATCCTGAATGCATACATAAATTTTAGCACAGATACTTTAAACACACATGCAGACATACTACATAACAATATCTATAGTACATCAACAAAATTCATATCTACCTGTTAAGGTTTGAGAGTTACATCTGTTTGAGTGTTCCTGAGTATGTTTAACACTTGTATACTTATATTTTAAATTATTGGTAAATTTGTTATTGTTAAAAAATATATACATTTTTTTATTTTTAAATAAAAATTGCATGTGACTTGGTTTCTTTACATTCAGTGGGAAATACATGTGAAATTTTTCTTAAATTTTTTTTTTATTATGGAAAACTCTTAGAGGATATAGAATTCTTTAAAAACTTTCTATTTGGGATATAAAAACTATTTCTTCTGAATGACTTCAGATACAGTAAATTTGGAATCCAATAGCTATTTAGTTAGTCAGGTAGTTTGTTAGATATTTAGATAGTTAGTTAGTTACTTAGTTAACTAGTTAGTTAGATATTTAGCTAGTTAGTCAGTTAGTTAGTTAGTTAGTTAGTTAGTTAGTTAGTTGAATATTTAACTAGTTAGTTGGTTAGTTAGCTAATTAGTTAGTTAGTTAGATATTTAGCTAGTTAGTCAGTTAGTTAGTTAGTTAGTTAGTTAGTTAGTTAGTTAGATAGTTAGTTAGTTAGTTAAATATTTAGCTAGTTAGTTGGTTAGTTAGCTAATTAGTTAGTTAGTTAGTTGGTTAGTTAGTTGGTTAGTAAGTCAGTAAGTTAGTTAGTTAGTTAGTTAGTTAGTTAGTTAGTTAGTTAGTTAGTTAGTTAGTTAGTCAGTAAGTTAGTTAGTTAGTTAGTTAGTTAGTTAGTTAGTTAGTTAGTTAGTTAGTTGGTTAGTTAGTTAGTTAGTTAGTTAGTTAGTTAGTTAGTTAGTTAGATAGTTAGTTAGTTAGTTAGTTAGTTAGTTAGTTAGTTAGTTAGTTAGTTAGTTAGTTAGTTAGTTAGTTAGTTAGTTAGTTAGTTAGTTAGTTAGTTAGATAGATAGTTAGTTACCTACTCAGTTACCTTGTTAGTTAACTATCGTTTATTTGCTGAACTGTGGAAACTAGAATCTTTAAATTAAGGACGAAAAACTTTGACAACCATACTTATTAACATTTTATTACTGTGAGGGTAGCAAAACACATCGGAAACTAAATTATAAATGTAGGAGAACTTTTCAAAACCATATTCGATTAATATATATTTCGAAATTTCTCCGCAAAATAATTTTACAACTCCAAAAAGCGATACCAAACATATTTTAAACAAAAACAAAAAAAAAATATATGAAATTTATACAAAACAAATTTTATTTATTTATAAATTTTAACTTTTACACATCCTTGCTGTTGCTGTTTCATACATTTATTTGTAGGTTTGCTGTTCAACATTAACTTGCAGTAAGACAAAGTTTTTTCTCTTTGTTACCAAAACTTAACCAAGCAGCTAAGTTTCACTTTTTCTTCATACTTTATCTTGTGGCACTTGAGGTGGGTTTTTCTTTCTGTATTTGGCTTGACTTGGTTGTACAGCTATACATACATACACATGACATTAATAACATCATCAGCAGCCAGCGGTAGTAAAGGAGCAACTAAAAGAAAAATATCATTTCGGTGCTTTGGTCAAAAAGGGAATATCATTGAAAAGTTTTGTTACTGTTTTTTTTTTTTTTTCGTTTTTGTTTCTTATTGCTAATGTTGCTGTTGCAGCATAAAAGTGGCAAGTGTCCGCTTTTCATGCTTACTAAAATATTAAACACATATCCTTGACAAGTTTTTCATACCAAACTAAAGCTATACTTAGAAATAGAGAAAAATAGATGAAGTACAAGTGAGAAAGTGTGTAGTCGAGCAACAAAATTAGAAAACTAACCAACGTACATGAACAAGTTTTTCTTTGAGGAAGAAAAAGGCAAAAAAAAAAAAACAACAACTACTACTACCGTCTATATCGCGTGAATAAATGGGCTTCATCACAAAGTAAAAGTTGTTGTCGCCATTCAACATGATTCAAAATACCGTGAACAGTAACGAACGAAACTCAACTTAAAAGCTCTATACAAAAAAAAAAAACTTTTTAAAAAATATCTAAACTTTTTTTTGCAACTTTAGTGGCAAGAAATTAAAACCAGAGAAAAAAGTGTTGTTTCCACAACTAGAGATTAAACTTATTGCACAGAAACTTGTGTGAAAAAAACACCCTCTTTGAACAAATTTTTATGTAATAAATTTTAACAAATGTGTCAACAGTGTATAGAGTTTTAAAAGAATAGTTTCATAATTAAGTCTTAATATTTCTGAGAATGATCGGACACCAACCTGTAACTAGTTTACGAGCAGAGTAACCGAAATATGCAAATGCAAACATTTTTAAACTTTAAGAAATTAATTAATAAAAATATCATTAAGAAATTATTAGAAATAAATATTTTTAATTGGATTAAGTACATTATTTTAGGTCCTTATAAACACTTGAGTCGCTTTAGCATGTTGTCTGTCTGTTCGAATAATTGTGTTAAACGCTACTTTTAATCTACACCACTTTAGTCGAGATGGTATATTGGGTTTGTGCTGATGATTGTAGCGCACAATAATATTGGTCCCATGCCCATTTTAAAGTATACCAACCGGCTCAGAATCATATACTGAGTCGATTCAGCTATGTCCGTCCGTCTGTCCGTCCGTCCAAATCCTGTTTTAAAACTACAAGTCGCAATTTTGAGAATAGTTTAATGAAATTTTCTACATGATCTTCTTTTGTTACAGGAAGAAAGCCTATTGAAAATGGTTAACAGCGGTCTATTATTTCACCTAACCCCCATACAACTGAATCCGTCGAATAGTTCATAATTATGTTTAAATACGACAAAAAGCTGCAAAAACAAGTTCTGTACTAGACTTGATGACTCTCATGAGCTTTATAATTGTGGGTTTTCATTTGACCTTATAGCGCCTCATAGCCCCTATAAAAAGCTCCCTGAAAATTTGACTTAAATGTCTACAATTTTATTCAAAAATAAATGGCTTAAGTATATCTGAGGCAAGGCACAGACTGTCAAAAGTTTTAACGTGAGCACCTGCCGTGTCGGCCTTATCTCACGGTGGTCTTTTTTATCCACAGGGTAGACTTCAGAACGGTCTACCATCGCCCCTTTGTGGCGCAGGTGGCAATTTTTGCACATTGGCTATGACCGGTACCATGCGCAAGTACTTTGCTGGAGTACTCGAGCTATCTAATCTCTTGCCAAAGTAGTCACGTTGTAAGACAACCACACTACTATGGCTCTGTTGATTCGGCAACAGCACCTAGAGACGTAACCGGTGGACCGAAGCACGATCCATCAATAAGCCGTAGACATCGTTCTTACTCACAGTGACACGCTGTGGTAAGTCTGATATGAACAGAGTATACTCTGAACACATCTGGACAAGGAAGGAAAATTAATCGGTATCTCTTGTATATGATATCTTTCATCCATCATCATTCAACCCAGCACACATCTCATTTATTCGACACATTCATAGAGAAAAACATACGACACACTTATTTAGGTATACGGGTGGGGTAAGGCCCGTATACCTCTACATTCATTCTGTATCATATACAATTGACACCAATTCATTTCCAACGCTTAGTCCCACAGTCACTCCTCTGTGGGGTATCTGTTGATTTTCGGCAACAGCACCGAACTCTTATCCCGAAATATTGACTATTATCATGCATCAGTCTTTTAACCGCCACATATACTCTTCCCGCGAATTTGGGTTCAACCAACAGCCACTACGTGGATCCCGAAGGAACCTCAACCAACTGACCAGCCAGGACATAGTCCTGCGGGCAACTGGCCACCCGTAGTACCAGATTATGCGGTGCTCTGGTCAGACCTCTGGCAATCTATGCAAGGACTAAGCCAAGCGGTAGACTGAAACAACCAATTTTTCAGTACCGGTCAGACTGGAGGTATTAGGCCTTCTTTATAACCCGGGATTGCAATAACACCAAGGCGTAGGTCTTCGCCAAGGTACCATGCCCCCGGGGGGAAGAGGCAAGGCACAATTCAATTTAAATGCTTTATTATAACAGGTGTTTTTATAACAGGTTTTTTTTATAACAGGTGTAAGGACTTATATGATCGGCCTCGCCCGACTACAATTTCTTACTTGTTTCTCCATGCAAACGTACGGAAAATGAATTTTTATAATCGAATTTTATTGACAAATAAACATATCACAGATTTCGCTTGTTTTGGCTTTATTTCTTTTTGAGAAAATTTTACTTATATATTTCACACAAAATAATCAAATTTTGTGGGAAATTAAATTTTTGCTTTTTTTGGCGCTATCTCTTATAGTTTTCAAGAAACGTAAACTTTTGTGTTTTCATTCAAAAAATGTTTGCTGAAAAATAAAAGTGATCCCAGATTTCGCCTCATCACTTATATTTTCTGAGAAATATGGACTTTTATTTTTTAACTTAAAATTATCAGAGAATTAGCTTGTTTTGCCCATATTTCTTATAGCTTCTAAGAAAAATGAAAGTGATCACAAATTTTGTCTTGTTTTGGCCTTATCTCTTATAGTTTCAGAGAAAAATGGACTTTTATGTTTTCAGTCAAAAAACCCAACTGTTGTGCAAAATTATAGTAATCTCAAAATTTGCTTGTTTTGTCCTGTTTCTTATAGTTTTCAAGAAAATTGGAATTTTATGTTTTTCCTAAAAAAAAAAAAACAAATTTGTGTGGAAATGAGGACGATCACATTCGCTCGTTTTGGCGAAAATTGTTTATGAGAAAATTTTATGTTTTCACTCAAAGAATTAATTTTTGCTGGGAAATAAAGGTGATCATATATTTAGCTTGTTTCGGCATTATCTTCTACACTTTCTGAGAAAAATAGACTTTTATGTTTCATTCAAAAAATTGTTTTTACCGGCAAATTAAAGTGATCACAGATTTTGCTGGTTTTGGAATTATATCTTAAAGTTTCTGAGAAAAATGCAGCTTTATGTTTTCACTCAAAAATAATCGAATATGGTCGGAAATATAGCTAAAGTATTGCGTAGTGTATAATATATCTGTTTAAGTATATTATTGATTTATATATCTCTTTGATAAATTTTATTTTTATAAGCATTCATTAATTTCACCTAATTTAATTCTAACCTACATTTTGTTGCAAACAATATTTAAGATAACTAGTAAAATATTTCAAAATACATAATAACAACAAGCAAATACCTGTTAAATACTAAAATAACAATATTTTTATCCAATGTTATACAATAAGCAAATAACAACAATAGAATTGCCAAAAAAAAGTACGAAAAAATAAATGAATTCAACGTATACAAAACCCCCAAAACTTAATTTCGCTTGTGTAGAAACAAGCTTAAGCGCTAAGAGTTGTGCAATTTATTGTAAGATTTTACTTAAGTGAATGCACATTGCATACAAAAACATAAGCTAAAGTATCCTTACACACACACACACACACACACACACACACACACAAGTACGCGCTCAAATAAACCCAGAAGTTTTGTAGTTGTCCCATTTGGGGGATTTAAATTTATGTCCTTTGTTGGCCACTTATAAAGTGTGTTCTTTCTAAAATAAACTCTTTGAAGGTTTTGATTTTATTCAAAAATCCAGATTTATTCAGTAGCCAGATAAAATCATTAGCTTTGGATATCCATTCCGAAATACAGGGTGTATAACTAAGTGGCAGTTTTAGCAACAACTTCTTATTGTACCACTACTAAAACAGTAATAATATTGTAGAGATGTTTACCTAAAATTATACCAAAAACATATATATTTACACATTTACAGTTATGCACAAACACATGCTCTCTCCAATTTTCCATATACTATTTAACAGTGCTGGTATATGCAATTTAAAACTTGTACTAAAAAATTAGTAAAAGATAGTACCTTCTTGGTTTTATTCTCAATATAAACTAGAAATATTTGTAAATAAATATTGTAAAAACATTAATATTCGAAACAAAAATCTTAAAATGGTACCATCATTCTTAATAGCAATTTTACTCCCGTTTTCTACACTTCTACATTTATACATAATCTTTCTATTGTGCACTAAGTACAGAGTAAATTCTATTGCTAGTACGAATGATACAATAGAATTTGTTGTTATTTTAACTATTATTATTATTATTGTTGTTGTTGCTCTAACTACTTGCTTCTATAGCACTAGATTTTCTTTTTGCTCTTGTTCCTGTTTTAGTTATTGTTATTGTATTGCTATTTCAGCCGAATAAACTTATGTTGACCACAAGCACGTTAATGTGCGTTTTGTAGCGTAAAGAAATGCAACTGAATTAAAATGTGGTTGCATAGTGTGGATTAGTTGATGAGGATTTTGGTCATGCCACATATATATACATATATATATATATATATATATATATATATATATATATATATATATATATACAAACACATTTATACATACGAATATACAAGACTACAACCATGTGCATTAATATGTATTAGAAATTGTATATAAATTTAATACAATAAAATGTTTGTTAGTTTATTTTATTACAAGTTAATATAGGGCGGCATATTCTAGAAGTCTTTAGAAACTGTGAAAACTTAAGCACCCTACACACACTCCTCCATACTACACACTCCAGTATACAGTCTAGTTTACAGTCCTGTCTATAGTCTGGTTTAAAATCTAGACTATAGTCTAGTCTATAGTATAGTGCATAGTTTAGTCTATAGTCTAGTCTATGGTCTTATCTATAGTCTAGTCTTTAAATTACTCTATAGGCTAGTCTGTACCCTAGTCTATAGTCTAGTCTAGTGTATAGTCTAGTCTATAGTCTAGTCTATAGTCTAGTCTAGTGTATAGTCTAGTCTAGTGTATAGTCTAGTCTATAGTCTAGTCTAGTCTAGTGTATAGTCTAGTCTATAGTCTAGTCTATAGTCTACTCTATAGTCTAGTCTATAGTCTAGTCTATAGTCTGGTCTATAGTCTAGTCTATAGTTTACTCTATAGTCTAGTCTATAGTCTAGTCTATAGTCTAGTCTATAGTCTACTCTATAGTCTAGTCTATAGTCTACTCTATAGTCTAGTCTATAGTCTAGTCTATAGTCTAGTCTATAGTCTACTCTATAGTCTAGTCTATAGTCTAGTCTATAGTCTAGTCTATAGTCTAGTCTATAGTCTAGTCTATAGTCTAGTCTATAGTCTAGTCTATAGTCTAGTCTATAGTCTAGTCTATAGTCTAGTCTATAGTCTAGTCTATAGTCTAGTCTATAGTCTAGTCTATAGTCTAGTCTATAGTCTAGTCTATAGTCTAGTCTATAGTCTAGTCTATAGTCTAGTCTATAGTCTAGTCTATAGTCTAGTCTATAGTCTAGTCTATAGTCTAGTCTATAGTCTAGTCTATAGTCTAGTCTATAGTCTAGTCTATAGTCTAGTCTATAGTCTAGTCTATAGTCTAGTCTATAGTCTAGTCTATAGTCTAGTCTATAGTCTAGTCTATAGTCTAGTCTATAGTCTAGTCTATAGTCTAGTCTATAGTCTAGTCTATAGTCTAGTCTATAGTCTAGTCTATAGTCTAGTCTATAGTCTAGTCTATAGTCTAGTCTATAGTCTAGTCTATAGTCTAGTCTATAGTCTAGTCTATAGTCTAGTCTATAGTCTAGTCTATAGTCTAGTCTATAGTCCAGTCTATAGTCTAGTATATAGTCTAGTTTATAGTGTAGTCTATAGTCTAGTCTAAAATCTTGTCTATTATCTAGTCTCTAGTATATTCTAAAATCTTGTCTATTGTCTAGTCTAAAGTCTATTCTATAGTATAGCCCACAGTCTTGTCTTTAGTCTAGTTTATAGTCAAGTCTATATTTAAAACTAAAATATATTTGCATTAAATCGATTTCGAAAGTCTTTTTAAAGTTGGCCTCCTAAAAACCAGATATCCTGAATTTAGAACCCATGTATAAATTTATATTTATTTAATCTCTGCCATTTATGTGCATATGTGTATTTTCATGTTGGTATATTTTCTAGTATTTGTTGGCATGTCCCTGATTACGTATTCGAGATATTAGATAGTAAACTAAATAATTTTCTAAGATATTTGTCAGATAATTTTCATTATAGTACAAATACTGACGAGAGAAGTTTTATCAAACTAAATTCGTAATTAATCAAAAGAGCGCACCCTACACAGGACAAACGTATGAAGGACATTGTATACGATTAGGCGATTAAAGCAAATTGTTTATATAAATATTTAATAATACAGTAGTTGTTGATTTATTACTTTTTAAATTTACTAAATTTATGTTTTGAAATATTTTTCGGAAGAATTTAGGTGATATGTTTTCGAATAAAGTTGCTAAAAAATAAATACGTCTTATAAGAAATGATTTTAATATGAATATTTCTACAATTTCTCACAGTTTAACTTGTTTACATTAGATGTTTATTTGTGTTGAAAATTGTGTTTTTCCCAGCAATTTTCCAGTTATTTAATAGAAATATTGTTCAATAGTAAAAATGTTAACAACAAAATCTCATAAAAATACTACTTACAATTTTCAACCAAATAAAATGCATACATGCACTTATATTCTCATAAAGGCAACATTTTAATGTATCTTAAGTTCATAAATGGTCTACAGTAGAGAGCAAATATTGTTAATATTTTAGAAAAATTATCGTTTCATGTTGAGAAAAGTTTAATTTCAGCTGTAGAAACATATTCTCTTAACTTTTTCTTTAAACGACTTATCGCTAAACCTTTCTTTTAGAAAAAAGTTCACCTAACTTAACTTTTTCTATAGAAAAAAGTTCATTTCATTTTTTCCTTAGAAGAAAGTTCTCTTCACTTTTTCATAATAAAGTTCACCTTACTATTTCTATAGAAAAAAGTTCATTTAAATTTTTTATATCGTTTTAAGTAAAATATTAATAAAATTTGATTTTTTTTATAAAACATCATAATATTTTTTATTAATTTGTATAAATGTTTTTTTTGACGTTCACTGTTACACGGTGTGCTTAAGTATGTAATTATTTATTGTACCTTGCAACAAAGCTTTGTGTCGCATCAGAAACTATGTAAAAAACTTTACTTTAGATTTTTATTATTATTTTAAAGCTTCCTGTACGTAAACGCGTACAGGAATATATTTATACTTGTAGACATCCACTAACACATACCTACATAAAAATGAAACTAAAATAATAAAAAGACAAAGAACTAAGTAAGAAGGATGCCTTGATGCACTTAAGCGTTTATTGAAAATTCCTTAAGTCAACCACAAGGAAACATATTGAAATATTGCACATAAACACAAGAATACGCATTTAAACAAACATACACATATATGTATGTATATATTTGTATCTTAAAAATCTTTTTGCAGTAGTTGAAAGTTTGTACGTTCTTTTTTTCAATATTGTCAAGAATTTCATGTTGTTATTGCAACTCATAATATTCAACGCCCCATGAGTATTTGAATTTGTTTCATACCACAACAATAATGTCAGAAAACAACAGCAGCAAAACTATTAAACCAAACAACAACAATAAAAATAACCAAACGAAACGGAACAGAAACTGCAAGGAGTGTGTTTATTTTAAAAACCGCCATAGCGTATATAAAAACTGATGATTGTCAAAGTCTTTCATTTAGTTGTATTATTCTTATTGCATTTTACACAATATTTGACATGTGTTAGTACAATTTTCCTTCAATGTACTTATGTATGTATGTGAATGTGTTTGTTTATTTTGTTGAATTTTCTTGCTTTCAATACTACTAACCGTTTTGAATTGAATGAAATTTGTTTGTTTGTAACTCACATTGTTTTCAATGTATTTCTCTGTTAATGTTTATGTATGTGAACAATTCGTAAATATTGTTGCAAATTTATTTACACTAGAATTGTACAAGAATTTATGGTTGACATTGCAACTACAAACGTGTTCAATTTGGGGTAATTGCGAATTAAATATTTTCCTTGAGAATATGTACAATTTTAGCATTTATTGCAATTGTAGACATTGTATGTTAAGTGAATTATTTGAAGGGTATTTAAATGAAAGAGCTAAGTTATGTGATTTTTTTAAAGGAAATTCTTTAATTGTTTTTTATTTAAGAAAATGTTCTGTAGTATTTTTTATAGAAACAGAATTTTGATTTTTTCATAAAAATGTTTATGAAACTTTTTTGTTCTATAGAAATACGTATACTTATTATGCTAAATTAAATATAACGTATACGCTCTAGGTAATTAATGTCGTTTTTGTGTGCGAAACGTTTGGTGATAATTTTTATATTTAAAAAGTAAAGTGAAAGTTTTTCTATAAAAAAACATGTATGAATGTATAGTAAGGCATATAGTAAGACACCCTACACAAGTCAGTATGTTTAAAATGGGGATTATTTGTTTTTTAACTTTATGTCGAAATATTTTTATTTATTTTTGAAAAAAGGAGATTTTTTACAAGAAGGCTCATAGGGAGAAGGGGAAAATATGGGACGATTCTTATAAATGTGGGTAGAGGAGTTAACGTCTACTTCAAAGTTATTTTTTTTTCTCTAGAAATTTTAAATGAATATTAAGAAGAAGTTAAATTATCGCTTTTCTATGCAAAAGATTAAGTGATTGCCATTGTATAGAATAAGATAAAATGCGTTTTTCTGTATAAAAAGTTAAGGGATCGTTTTTTATACAGAAAGTTAAGTGATCAATTTTCTATAGAAAAAGTCAAGTGTGAAAACGTTATGTGATCGTTTTTGTATAGAAGAAGTTATATGATTTTCTATAGAAAAAGTTACGTGAATATTTTTCTATAAAAAAGATCAGGGCACGTTTTTCTTTACACAAAGTTAAGTTAACGTTTTCTAGAAAAAAAAAATATGTAAACCTTTTTCAATGGAGAATGTAAAGTGGACTTTTTTCTATAGAGAAAGTTATATGATCAATACTGTTAACGCGTACAAGAAGTTAACTGAACTTCTTTTCGTAGAAAAAGTAAAGTGAATTTTTTTATAGAAAAAACTAAGTGAACTTTTTTTATAGAAAAAAAGTGTCGATATTTATTTTAAGAAAAAGTTATGTTAGGTTAGGTTGATAGGAGGATGTATACTACATTAAATCCGAAGAAATACACCTAGGCCACAATCAGGCCTGTTGTGCGCTCCTTATTATGATAAATGAATGAATTTTTCAGTGTTCAGAAACTCAGTTTCCTGAACGTAATTCCTAAGAATTTTCCAATCAGTTAGGAATGTTATTTCCGGAATAACATCACTTCCAAGATACTTGAATCTAACTTCAACAAATGCCTGACAGTGGCAATGAAAGTGCTCCAGAGTTTCACCGTCCTCTCCACATGCTCTACATACGTCTGAACCCGAACGTCCAATTTTGCATAAATATGCCCGTAATCCTGTGTATCCACTCAGAATTCGTACTATCATACTAACTACACACTTGTTCATTTTGAGGAGATTTTTCGTCTTGCTCTCATCAGGGTCACCCCATAGGATTTTCCCACTGTTTGATTATTCCAAGAAGTCTTATGGGATTCGCTCACCCATATTTTTAATTCAGCTTTTGTTGCGACGAATGGTTTTGGGTATATCAAGTTAACTACCTTAAGCTCCCTTTCTTTTTGAAACATTCACTCTTTCGTTACCGATAACTCGCGAGTGGACTGGTACCCACATGATGTGAACCTTACTTCTAAGAGAGTATTCTGTTTTAGATTGCCTTCTCGCAGTCGGTAAATATATTAAGCCGATAGTTTTCTATAGAAAAGGAGAGAAAAATTTAAGTTCTCGTTTTTTTTTTTATAAAAATAATTAAGTTAACTTTTTCAATTAAACAAGTTAAATGAATAATTTTTTATAAAAAAAAGATTTGGGAACTTTTTTCTATAGAAAAAGTTAACGTGTTTTAATGCAGTAGTCTTTTATCTAAAGAAAAAGTAAAATAGAATTTTTGTACAGAAAAAACTCAAAAAACTTGCAAGAATTAGTACGTATACTTATTACGTAAAATTAAATATAAAGTATACGCCCCAGGTTTATAAGTTTATATTTTTAATAAATTAAAAAAAAATTAAATATTTTCAGCTTTCTTAAACTAAACTTATCTTCATTTTCTTATAATTTCTACCAAAATATTTAAAACATAAAAATATTTAATTTTAAAATATCAAACAAAACAAATCAGTTTTAGTTATTCCGAACAAATGTATTTGATATGTATGATAGCCTGCTGTTTTGCTTAAAGGTTTACCACTTCGTACTTTATTACTTATTCTGGTACGAGTCCTAAACAACAATATATTTTTGTGTGGTATTTGTTTGTTGAATTTTTTAAGCCAACAGCTTATCTGGAGGAGTTGCATTTATATGCATACATATTTTAGTACAAACATACTTGCATGCACAAGTATTCATACATGCATATGTATGTTCATACATACATACATATGTTTGTTTATGTATACACTCATAGATGTGTGTGTGTGTGTGTGTGCGGTTAAAATTGTTCATTTAAGGAAATTGTATTTGAAATTGAAAAATTGCTTTGGCAAACAGCGAAATACAAAACAATTTTACATAAGCGATGTCGAAAAAATATCTATGCAACGTTTCATATAGGAAAGGTCACTTTAGAAAGTAAAATATGAGAGACACTTATTGTTAACTCTTGTTTTAAACTAGATAGTTTTATGTATAAGCTTCTGAAGATTTTCATATGTTTAATACCTTGACTGAAAAAATATCAAAAATTAAATTTATTTACTAAAAAACTCTCAAAAATTAAGTAAATTTTGTAAATGAAACTATGATATTAAATAATAAATTTATTAAAAAATATATCAAAAATTAATTAAAATTGCTAATATCTAACTGGTTATCCATTTTGCTATTTTACTTGGTTATTTTAAACTTTCTGTTAGCCATTTTCTTTTTATTAAATTTTTATACATATCATTTAATAGTATATTTTGTTTTATTTTTCATTTTTCTAAAAACTATCTCACTAAAATACATATATGCATAAATATATATTTCACTTTATATTACTAAAACCAAAACAATATCACGGTAAATGTCAGTTAAATGCTAAAAGAAACAAATACAGTGCAAATAACAAAACAAAAAATGTTAAAATGTTTAAACAAAACTACTGCAAAGATAAGTTATTTATGGCTTATGCAAACAATACTTTAAAAGGTAGAACTAAACTAGCAAATATTTTGATACGAGTGCAAAAAATAAGGTAAAAATTATTTTGCTATGAAATGGGTTAGTAATAAATATAGATTCCAGATTCTGAAGCCCAGAATACACAGAAAATACTGCTTATTTCTGGGATAAGACAGCTTATGTATAAAACAGACTATAGAAGACTTTTAGGCAACATGTATAGCCTACTTAGTTCAGAAACTTTAGCCTCTATAGTCCAGAGTCTAGTAAATACAGCGACAATAATATAGTTATTACAGTATTGATATATGCTATTGCCTAAAGTCTACAGCCTCCAAAGTCTATACACTGCTGAGACTAAAGCTCTATAGTCTACAAAATGTTGTTGCATGTGTTTATTGTAATAAAATTGAAACCAAGAAGTGAATCGCCCAACAAAAAAAATTGAAAAATTCCGGTTCTAATCTTATTCCATTTTGGTATCGCCATTTCGTTTCACTAATCTTGCCATAAAATAAAACATATATTAAACTTATTGCAAATTTAAATTTAATAGACTTGTATACATAGCGATCTTCATTAACTGGACCAAAACAAGCATTCACTATTTATCCTCTGATTTGAAAGCACATTTTTGAAAATATTGTCTCTTTGCTTACAAAACGTATGAAAATTACATTTCAGTAATTTTAGAAATATTTTTTTTTTTTTTTCAAAACATATCGAATAATAATCAGTCTGCAAGTGGGAACATTTAATTAAACGAAATTCATAATTTAACTTCTTAACGATTTGAATTGACTTTAATTATCTGCTTTAATTTTTAACCAACAAAAATGGTCAAAACAATGAACAAAGGGAATGTTATCAATAGTCAATTCTCCATTGTTAGACAAATAAAGAATAAAACATGAAGTTATAGTAGGGCGAGGCCGACCACATAATACCCTACACCTGAATACGAATAAAATATGATTTAGTTTTTATAATAAAGCATTTAAATTGAACTGTACCTTGCCTCAGATATACGTAAGCCATCGATTGTTTAATAAAACTGTGGATATTTAAGTAAAATTTTGATGGGGGCTTTTGTAGGGGCTTGTGTCAAATGAGGCCCTAAAATTATAAAGTTTATGAGGGTCATCAAGGCTAGTATAGAACTTGGTTTAAAGCCTTAAAATTAAAATTAAAAGCCCTATTTGGCGGTTTCAGTTTTATGAGGCCTATGTGAAATAATAAACCGATGTTAACTATTTTCTCAAATTTCATTGAATTATCTCTAAAATTACGACCTGTAGTTTGATTGCAAGGCTTAGAAGCCCAATGCGGGGGTTCAGGTGTCTTAGGACTAGGTGAAATAATGGACTGATGTTAACAATTTTCAATAGGCTTTGTCCCTGGGAGAAAAGAATATCGTGTACCAAATTTCATTGAATTATCGTCAAAATTGCGACCTGTAGTTTGATTACAAAGTTTACATAGACGGACGGACAGACGGACGGATGGATGGACGACAGATGGACATTGATATACTTTAAGGTGGGTAAAGGACCAATATTATTGTGCGTTACAAACATCCGCACAAACCCAATATAAATAATAATAATATAATGTGATTTGACAGAAACATTACTAAAGTTTGTGACGAATATAGAAACTATTATCACTTTACAATTTTATATTCACTTGGATGGTGTAGCACCCATTATCGTAAGTTTATTGTAAAATAGATGATGCAATTTCGATAAATTGAGTAACATTAACTTCTAATTTTTCTTACATATACTGCATTGAATAGGTAGTTAGTTAGTTAGTCACTCAGTTAGTCAGTAAGTTAGTTAGTTAGTTAGTTAGTCAATATATATAACCTGTGAAGTCCATATCTATATAAATAAAAATCAATTGTCGTTTGTTGGTAATTGCATCAGTTGAGAACGGCTAGATCGATTTGGACAATTTTTTTACTGAAATGTTCGTCATAGTCCAACCTAGGTTTTCACGGAAAGAAAAATTGACCACGCCCACTTTTTTCGATTTATCTAAAATCGGAAAATGGCTGCACCGATTTGCAAAAATTTTTTAAAACATGTTCGTAGTAATCAAATTTAAAGTTTACTGAAAGAATAATTGACCACGCCCACTTTTTTTCGATTTATCTAAAATCTTGGAACGTTTGGACGGATTTGTCTTTTTTTTTAAATGTTCTCAATAGTTTACAAAAGTTACTTACAGAAAGAAAAATTGTCCACTATCACTGATACTCCCACTTATTCGCCCACTTTTATTAAATTGTCGGGTTGTCATTGCGTGTTTGCGGCATTAACCTTGAAAATCCATGCTTCTCTCATGGTCAATTGTATGTGGCCTGTTCTCGTGTCCGAACACCATCAGCATTATTTATTTACGCGCCAGGCAACAAAACTAAAAATGTCATGTATCATAAAGCATTGCAATGAAGGAAACTAAGATATCACTGCAAAGCAACAGAAAAAAGTATTTCTTTATTTTAATTGGTTCCTGAACATCGATCTTTCAATCAAAATGTAAATATAACACCATATATTGTACATATTTTTAAATCAAATGCAATTTAAACACACCTCAAACCTACATAAATAAAAATTATCATTTAAAAGTACGTTGTTTGTCTCTTTTTACTATTTTTTCATAATTCAAACAGCTTTTCATAAATTCACAAATCAAACACAAACATTTTTTCTAATATGGACAGGACAACGTCTGTCGCGACAGCTAGTAATAAATAATACTCCCTTCATTACAGACTTTCAATTATATTGTTTGGCTCTATCCACAAACACTGCAGTGTATTTCCACAACACACTTAAAATAATAAAAACTAAATATTGTTTTTAAATACTTAGGTTTTATGGAAAAAATGCGAAAAAAAAAACATTAAAAAAATATAAACAATTACTTTTATCGCACAATAGACAAAAAACCAACATATGTAAATTATATGAACGTTTTAAAATCCTTTTTTAACGTTTATTGAAAAATATTCAATGTTTTCTTTTTTTTTTGTTTTTTTGCAATAATAAAATAAATACTTAACATTATATACACACGTATATAACAATATTTATAACAATTTAATGTTAAAACATATTCAATTTAATTATATAATATGTTAAATTGATTTTATAATGTAAAACATTTGCCATGTTTTCACACTAGCCAATTTTTTTTTAATGTACAACAAAATTTCCAACATTAGTTACAAATTAATATTGTAATGTTTGTACGTGCCCCTTTAAATATGCTAATAACTTTTCACTTTATTTCATTAACAAACCTCATCTTTTACTCTAGCACCCCTTTTTACTCTAGCCCCTGGATCAGTAAATCTGTGGATGATGTATGATTTCAATTCTATGTTGGCTTTTTTTCTCGCTCTCTTTTAATATTGTTACTGGCAGGTTTTGGTTTTAGGCATTAATTTCTATCAAAAATATTGTAAGTTTATATAGTATGTGTATGAGAGTGTGTTTAGGATTTAATTTTGTTGTATTTTTATGTGTAAATAAAATACGCAATTAATTTTGATGCGCTTTAACGCTTTTTGACATTGATAAGTGTCAGTTTAATATCACAAAAACAACGCCTAATAAGACCACATTTAACATATGTCAGTGTATCATTTTGTTGTATTGTTGTTTTATTATATTTTTTTTTATATGTATATGTTTTGTTGTTTTCAATTCATTATTATTACTGCTAGAGTTGGAGCTGTTTTGATTCCGCTGTTTGGTATCCGTTGTATTTGGTTGCTATCAGTATGGATTTGTTATTGTTTATAAAGTAAAGAGTTACTGATGTGTGCGGGAGGATAAAAATTGTAAAACAGTAATGAAGAAAACCAGTTGATGTTATATATACCAATGTATACTGGATACTTTAAAAGCCTACACGTAAGGATTTTAAGTGTTTAAGTGTTTATAATTGGAACAATTTTAAGTGAAAATTTAGATTTATTTGTTTATAATTGTCCACGTGTTTGCTGACCTTAAGGAAAGCTTCTAAGATTTCCAGTCGATGTTATATATTCCAATGATTACAGGATGCTTTAAAAAACTACACATAAGGATTTTTAGTTTTATGTCTGTCCATAATTTATAATTGGAACGGTTTTAGCTGAAAATTTATATTAATTTGTTTATTATTGTCCTCGTATTTGCCGAACTTAAGGAAAGCTTCTAAGATTTTCACATCTTTAACAAAAATCAAATTAAAATATA
Source organism: Lucilia cuprina (assembly GCF_022045245.1). Lineage (NCBI taxonomy): Eukaryota > Metazoa > Arthropoda > Insecta > Diptera > Calliphoridae > Lucilia > Lucilia cuprina. Next base: position 87,584,712 of record NC_060952.1, on the reverse strand, counting down.
TATATATATATATATATTTTTTTAATTCTTCGATTAACTAGGTTAGGTTAGGTTAGGTATTCAGGCTGCAAAGACGCACACTTGGGTCCTGTTGGTCCCTTTGTGATACCTGTAAAGATAATAAAATATAAAAGAAAGAGGGTAGAGGATAGTAGAAGATAGTTTAGGATTAAGTCATAGAATAGAAATTGAAGTGGAGGAGAAGATTGAGAGGTCTGTCCTTGCGGACTAGTGAGTGCCTTAATTATGGCTTGGTGGTCCTAAAACCAGTTACTGTGCCTGATAAAGGCATTAATGTTATCCAGTCCTAGATTGGATAGTTCTGACAAGTCATCAAATAGTCGTTTTCCTAAATATACGGATCGAGTGTCCGCTAGCGCCGGGCATTGACAGAGAAGATGTTCGATGGATTCTTCCTCCTCTTCGTCTTGACAACTTCTACAGAAGTCGTTGTGGGGAATTCCAAGTCTTCTTGCATGGTTTCCCAATGAGATATGCCCCGTAATGACAGCAACAAGGTTGCTGATATGAGGGCGGTTTAGTTGTAGAAGATATGACGTGCGTTTACTGTCCAAGTTTGGCCATATCTTCCTTGTATTGATACAAGTTGGTTCATTACGCCATCTTGTCTGAGAAATTTCATAGAACTTTCCATCTATTATGGTCTTGCAAGCTTTTAGCGGTATTCCGCAAAAGATGTCTATGTCTCTGTCGGACATTGAGGCTCCTAGTTTCGCTAATTCATCAGCGATATAGTTGCCAGTCAAATCCCCGTGTCCCCGTACCCATTTGAGCACGATTATTGAATGTCTCGCCATCCTGTTTAAGGATGCCCGCATTCCTGGACTAGTTTAGATGTAGTATATACACCAATCAGGGATTTGATAGCAGCTTGGCTGTCGGTACAAATTTGAATATCTCTGTATGATATTCTGTGGTACCAAAGCCAATTTGCTGCTCTTTTTATGGCTGATAGTTCAGCCTGTAGTGGACTACAATTATTCTGTATCCTAAAGCTTATTTTAGTTCCAAATTCAGGGATAAAAATGCCACCTCCAACTCGTTCCCCTTTTTTAGAACCATCCGTATATACCAGGAGGGTTCTTGGGGAACTGTTATCCTCCGGTGAAGAGTTTTCGGATATTGTGTATCCGAAGTCCCTACGGAGGAAAGGTTTGGGTATGCAATAATCAATATTGCCCGGGAGGAAAGATGTTTCCCTCATAATAGCCGCATGGCCGTATGGCCTGTGTGTCCAAGCATTTATGGCATCAAGTCTGAGGGCAGTGATGAGTGCCAGTTTTCTGGCTATCAGATCCGTTGGGATCCAATTAAGCATAGCGAATAGAGATTTGGTTGAAGTTGTTCTCAGTGCTCCTGTTATAAGGATTGCTATCCTTCTTCGTACCTTATCAAGAAGTATACAATTGGAGTTTTTGTCCAGTGCTTTCCACCAGACAACAGCCCCGTAAAAGAGAATAGGTTTAATAACCGCTTCATGGATCCAATTTACCAGTTTGGGATTTAGTCCCCATCTTTTTCCTATGGCCTTCTTGCAAATGTACATTGCCATTAAGGCTTTGTTTACTCTGGCTGTGATATTTTCCTTCCATGATAGTTTACTATCAAGTATCACCCCTAGGTATTTCGCACTGTTTGAAAGTGAGAGTACGACTCCGTTTAGTCGAGGTAGGGTAAAATTTCCGATCTTGTATTTCCTGGTGTAGAGTACAAGTTCGGTTTTACTAGGGTTTACACTCAAACCACTATTAACGCTCCATTTACTTAGTAGATTGAGTGCTGATTCGAGTCTTTGAGATATCGTATTCAGATGGAAACCTGATACTGCTACCGCAACGTCATCTGCGTAAGCGACAGTCTTGCATCTTTGCTTGTCCAGTTTCATTAGTAGGCTGTTTATGGCCACATTCCATAAAAGTGGTGATAGGACTCCAAAAGTGGTGATAGGACTCCAAAGTGGTGATAGGACTCCAAGTGGTGATAGGACTTCGATTAACTAACATTTTAGCATTATTCTATTTTATTTCCTCTCACACTGTTTAATTTTGTAAATGTATGTATGTTTACGTGTTTTTTGAATCCTGTGTCTGCTTATTATGTTTGACTTTTTGGTTTTTTCTTTTGGTATAATTAAAATTATTGTTATATGTATATATATGCCAGCTTTTATAAAACATTTATTTTTTTTTTCTTTTTACATTTTGTGGATTTTTCTCTCTTTTTTTTTTTTGATAATAATATCGTTTTTATTATCATTACACATTACACAAACAGCAGCCCTTTTATAAACAAAGCCAAAAAAAAAAAAACAAACAAAAAAGGATGGATACAACAACATCATTATATGTCAGTCAATATTCAAAATTAATTTTTGTCTGTATCCGGCCTATCTGGTGTTATAATAACAGTTGCCTTATATTTCCAAAATAAGCAGATTTATATATGTGTTTGTGTGTATATATATATATATACATAAATATTTATGTATGTTAGAGTGTCCCGAAGAACAGTCGTTTTAAGAATGTTATGTAGAAATACCCAGCTAGCATTTAGACAATTGTTGCATGATTAATCAGTAAATTGAATCACTTTTGAGTCTTTTGATGACCTTAATGTTATTAAAAAGTTACGCGTTTAAAAAATGATTCTCGAAAATAATTTCGATATGTGATTAAAAACTAATTATATGATAATCAGGGCAAGGATTTCTATGCAAATGCATGTTTTTAGTCAGTAACTCAAAATAACTTTTAACTGGTTTTCTTTTCGAATCAAAGAATTTGGTACGAAATGGCATCGATTTGTTGTTGCAATTTTTTTCATATTTTGTTATAAATGCATAAATTGCATATTTTGCTTTAAATTGCATATATTTTGCATATTTCCAACATTTATATAGCATATTTTGCATATTTTTTTTAATTTTTCTAAAACAAATTGTTTAATACGGAGAAAACAGTACTTCATATTTTTACGACAAATTTGCCATTTACATGCTTAGATTATTTTAAATACATAAATATCAACAAATTTCGATTTAACATCTAGGTTCGATTTAACAACTAGGTTCTATACTAGGTTCTATAAAACAACAATTTTACATAGTTTTATTTAATTTTTAAAACCACAATAGTGCGAAAGGTATTTTGAGTTTGTGCTGCTAGTTGTAACGTCCAAAATATTAATCTTTAATGTATCGGCTCAGTATCAATTTCTGAGTCTGTCCATCTGTGTGTTCATATAAATTTTTGTTGACATACTAGAACATTAAACATAATTATGAGTCAAAAGGCTCTATTCTACGGGTACAGTTGTATGGGGACTATACGAAATAACGGAAAATCAAAAACGTTTGTTCTTGGGTGAAAAGAAGAGTTTATGTTAAATTTCATTATCTTGAGAATTGCGACCTGTAGCGTACCCATATTCCTTACATGGACATACCGGCAAAATGATGGATAGACAAACGGAAATAGGTAAATCGATTCAGAAAGTGATTCTGATACGATTGGTATACTTTAAGATGGGTGTAGCTCCAATATATTTGGGTTCTACAAACATCAGCTCAATCGCATAATACCTTCCTTTTAAGATGGGTGTAGCTCCAATATATTTGGGTTCTACAAACATCAGCTCAATCGCATAATACCTCCCCTACTATAGTGGTGCAGGGTATAATGAATCGGAACTGATTAGAGGTAGGGCTCATAAAAGGATTTTTTAGGTGTTGATCTAATGGCTGTAATCTGAGCAAAATTTTTATGAAATGTGGACACCCTAATCTAAATGCATATATGTATGTGTCAATTTTAAATATATACATACATATACAAAGTTATAAGTATATGAAAATAATAGCCAACTGTGATGTTGCATAAAATCAAATAATAAGCATCACTAATTGCGTAAATTGTAACTGACCAATGCGACATTATGTGGTTGTTTAACAAAAGGCATACGCATTGCATATTCTCTCTTTTATGAAAATCGAGGCAAAAATAAAATACAGTAAAAATTATTTTTATACAAATTTATATACTTCTACACAAACATACCTTGAAAATATTTATTATTGAAATCGTTCTTTAGAATAGAATTGCAAATGTTAATATATAAAACATACATCTGAAAAAAAATTGCATTAAAATTATCTTCAAAATTGTGATCTTTAGACTGAACACATGCGTTATTTAGGAGTTCAGTTGTACGGTAAATTATCTTCAAAAAGCCAATATAGACAATAGGAGAGAAGGAAATTTCAATGAAATATTTTTAAAATTGTGACTTATAGTTTGATTACTAGATTTACAAGAACGGAGGGACATTCTATTTTACCAAAGATTATTGTGAAAGTTTGAAGCTTTTTACAAAATTCCGAGGTTTAATAGAGAACGCCAACAACAGATACTCGGACGGACATAGGTAGATCGTCTTAGAATCTTACGAGGTCCCAGAATATATATTCTTTATGGTGTCTATGAATTATATTTCGATATGTTACACTAGGAATGACAAAATCAATATACAGTCTCCCCATCCTTTTTTGACAATGGGTATAAAAAGTCATAAAAAAACTAAGAGAAATGCATTAAATATAAAAGACATCCTAATGAAAATTATTTCTTTAATATGTATATAAATGAAATTTTATAAAAAAAATCACACTTTCACTATTTGCATTAACACAAATTCTCACATCTGTACAAATGCATAAATGCACACACACATACATATAGGGAAACAAATTGAAAGGTGCGGAAGTAGAACAAAAAATAAGCTATAAAATAAAAAATATTTTATTAATATTTAAATAATGAATGAATACTTATACATATGAATTTATAAATGTGCATATAAATCCAGCAATGTAGAAATGTGTATGTGTATTATGTCGTTAAAAACAATAAATGAGGAGCGAAAAAACACAGACAATAACAACAAAATAACAATAATAATGGCAAACCATAATAAAAATAATACTAAAGCAATTATCAATATTAATAAAATATACACAAGCAGACACCCACCGATGTACAGTGGTGGTGTGATGAAGAAAAAAAGTGCAACCAAAAAGGGAAATTTTAAAATTAATGAAACAATTTCAAAAACTGTTTTTTCCTATTACACTCTTAGGACCATAAGACTTCCAAATCTGAATACCGATCTTGCTTAATTGACTGTTTCCGTGACGACATTCGTTGTCAGTGTACTGCCCAGATAGCAGAAGGCGTACACGATAGGATGGTTTTGAAGTTCTCGAGGATTTGATTTTCGTGATACCTATATCATGTCTAACGGTAAGCACTAACCTCTCGAAATCCTCTTATTCTGTTTTACTCTAGCGTTTTTGTAAAATAAATGTGATGAACTGCGCCAAAAGTTGTTCACATAAGATACTGCCAGTTGCTAAATTGTCTTCTGTCAGCTACGCTAATCGATTGAATTAGCCAATCACATGCTGCATAAAACCTAGTATGGTAGGGCTGTCATCTAACGTTGCCTGAAGACTGCGTCAGATTACAAACTTAATAATTTCCAAACTTACTAACTTACTAACTTACTAATTTACTAACTTACTAACATACTAACTTACTAACTTACTATCTTACTAACTTACTAACTTACTATCTTACAAACTTACTAACTTACTAATTTACTAACTTACTAACTTAAAAACTTACTAACTATCTATCTTACTAAGTTACTAACTTACTAAGTTACTAACTTACTAACTTACTAACATACTAACTTACTAACTTACTAACTTACTAACTTACTAACTTACTAACTTACTAATTTACTAATTTACTAACTTACTAACTTACTAACTTACTAACTTACTAACTTACTAACTTACTAACTTACTAACCTACTAACTTACTAACTTACTAACTTACTAACTTACTAACTTACTAACTTACTAACTTACTAACTTACTAACTTACTAACTTACTAACTTACTAACTTACTTACTAACTTACTTACTAACTTACTAATTTACTAACGTACAAATTTACTTAATATAGTAAGTTAATAATAATAGATATGGAAATATTAGTTTATTAGTAGGGACTATTGACTAAGCCACTGACAAATATATTGCATAGTTTCGGATGTTTTCAGTAACATAGTCTAGTGACTTGTCTATTATTTAGTCTACTGAGTGGTCTACTATTTAGTCTATTAATTCAATCCATTTATCTATTAATTTTTTCCATTAACTGACTATTTTTAAGACCGTTACGTACTAGTCAATAGTCTTGCGTATAGTTTCTTAACTTGTCCGTTCTATGACTAAATACGCACATACATTGTAACTAACCAATATGCGATAAAAATTAGTCCTATAGTTTTATTACGTATACTGATCTATACAAAAAGTTTTACCAGGTGATGAAAATTATAACACTTTTCCCACTGTACAATATAAAAAATGCTTAAAGATAATACAATTATAGTGAGTAAGAAAAGTATGTATGTATGCCGGTCAGTAGTACAGAATATAAAAACAAATTATTGAATTCAATTTATCCATAGTTAACCGCACACGTGTGAGTATTTTTATGCAAATTAATAAATGTGTTCAAACATGTGTGTATGTCAATTTTATTCTGTTTATATATATGTTTATAAATAAATTTTATGTTAACATATATAAATATTTTAACATACATATGTACAATTTGTATGTACATAAAATAACCTTTCAAATGAACACACGCACTTGGACACGCATAGCAGTTTTTGTTTTTTTTTTTTTTTGCGGTATGCATTTTTAAATACAAATACAGACAGAAAATGCAAAACCATTGCCTATTTTTGTGGTGTCCAATAAGCGGGTGTTAATTGCTTAAATTAATTTTATTTAAAAGTTGTTAAATCTTACTCAACTTATTATTTCTCTTTAATTTTTTATTTTTTTTTTGGCGAGCACCCCGTGGCTATTATTTTGCAAATGAAAAATATAATAATTATATGTGCATTAACATTAATAATTTTTTTTTATATAAATAAAATGGAAAAATAAAAACAGTCAAAATAAATATTGAAATATTTTTAATATAAACAGAAAATAAAGGTAGACAACAAAAAAGTTATATGTATGTTGGAATGCAAGTGTATACACATACATACAACATGTAGTAGCAGCAGCAGCCAATAATTGCTAGGCAGTAATGTGGAAGATATAAAATAAAATTAATTTTAATACAAGATAATTTTGACTTAAATTGTAAATAATGTTAAGTATATAATAAATATTAATAAAATATTAAAACAATAAGAGTATTTAAGTTAACACTAGCACAATGAATTGGCAAAATAATATTGAACAGAATTAATATGGAAATTATTTATGAAAAAATAAAACGTATATGGTGAATGATTGTGCAATACCCTACTCCACTTTAGTGGGAATAGCTGAAGTATGTAATGCACAAAATTATTATCCTATTCGTTTCATCTTAAAGTGTATCAATCGGCTTAGCATCGTTTTCTGAGTCGATTAAACCTTGTCCGTCCTTCCGTCTGTCTGTCCAAATAAAGCTAAATACATGCAAATTTGAAGATAATTGAATGAAATTTACATCACGACCCAAAAACCAAAACTATTGTAAATAGTTAAAATCGATCCTAAGTCCATACAAAAGAATCCCCCGAAAAAGGCTTTCGTGCTCATAATTATGTTATATACTTGTATCTCGAAAATGGGCGACAATTAAGCTTTTTACAAGCCGATAGGTCTTACAAAATTTTATAAAGATCGTTTGAATTTGGGGCCTCCGGTAGGTTAGTTGTTACAGTTCTAGTCTGGTAAACCAGAGGTGATGCGTTCGATTCCCACCTGAGGCACTGGTTAAGGCCCGGTAGAGGCCTAGGTGTATTTTTCGGATTTAATTTATTAATGAACTAACTAACTAAATAACTCGTTTGAATTTAGCTTCCATACAAAGCTGCCTCGTCTGTCTGTCTCCTCGGTCCTATATAAAATCTCTTTAACAAAATTGTTTCGTCCATAAATTTCTTAAATATATGGGTAACAAAAAATTATTCTTATATTCATAACTAGTGTATGAATATAGTCGTCCAGGTCCGATTATCATTATACCCTACACCACTTTAGTGGGGAGGCTATATTGGGTTTGTGCTGATGTTTGCAACACAGAATCATTTTCAGAGTTGATTCAGTTATGTCCGTCTGTCTGTCTATCCGTCCTATACAACTGAACCCTCGAATAGGGCTTGTCAACCTTGTAATCAAACTACAGTTGGAATTTTGGAGATAATTCAATGAAATTTGGCACATAACCTTCTATTGTGCGTAGCAAAGCTTATTGAAAATGGTTAACATCGGTTCATTATTTCACCTAGGCCCCATATAACTGAACCCGCCCAATAGGGCTTTTAAGTTCATAATTATGTTTAATATACTCGTAACTCGATAAAAAGCTGCAAAACCAAGTTAATACTAGACTTGATGACCCTCTCGAGTTCTACAATTATATTACCTCATATGAACCTAGACCCTTTGAAAAGGTTTCATCAAAATTTCACTTAAATGTCAAAAAATTTATTCAACAATAAACGGCTTAAGTATGCCTGAGGAAACGTACAGTTCAACTTAAAAGCTTTGTAAATGGTATAGGGTATTATATGGTCGGCCATGCCCGACTATACTTTCCTACTTGTTTTGCTTAAGAGACTTAAAGTTTTTTTCAATAATTATTTATAATTGGGGAAATCTTTTGAAGAACATTATATCGTTCACATTTGTACATAACAAAAATTTATTCAATAATATAGTCTGCTAATCTTTATTGATATAATTTAACAATAAGTATATGTACCATATTAATTTCGAATTAAAACGAATTTTTAGCCCAAACTGATAAAAATGAATCCCTTATGTGCTTAACCCCAATACCTTTTATTGGAAAATATTTACAATTTCAAGAACATAGGTGCATTGTTGCTAGGTCATACCAGTGCCAATGCATCGGTATTTCAAAATTTTCACCAAACATTCTGTATATTATTTGTTTTGATATTTTAAATACCTCTTCAAAGGAAAACTTGTATTCACTAGCACTAACCCCTTTTTAAAACCTCTAACATTCGCTACATTGAACCATTAGCACTCTATAGAAAATGTAATTTAGCATCATTTGTATCATTTTGGTTAAATAATGATAATACGTTAAAATTGTTTGATTGTACGTAATTTGATATAGAACATTTACTGTGGTTTTAGCACAAATTTTCAAATAGAAAACGGAATATTAAAAATACGCCAAATTATTGTTTAACCATACCATAGTTGTCTGACCAAATGGGCATATACACACACACACACACACATACAAAAAGATGACTTAACTCGACAGTTTTTAAGGCAGTCAAAGTCTAACTTTTGTTTAACAATTTTCTAAATATTAAACTAGATGATTGATATTTTATACTATTTGTTATACTGTTTTAAAATCGTTGCAACCGAGCAATTGTGAACTGTTGGGCAAATACGCGAGCACGTTCAGCCATATACACGCCTGCACAATTAGAGAAAAATGTATAGAATTTTTGTATGTATGATTGTATGCATGTATTTACGAAATGAAATGAAACCCACTATATTTATGCATTCTCCTCCATTTAACTATTCAACTAGAGTTAATGTGTCTATATATACCTCGGTGTGATGGAATCTATACTAACCCGGCAGTGTTATTTTGATCGTATAAAATTTACCAATTAAGGAGTTGTTATACTAAAATTTACTTACACAATGGAACTTTATAACTTACACCACTATATCGAGGAGGGTATTATAGGTTTATGCAGATGCTTATCGATTAAGACATGTCCGTCCATCCGTCCGGATGGCTGGTGCTCAAGATACAGGCGCCAATTTTCAAAATATTATGGATTGTCCCAAACTCTCCCTCAAAATTTACATTTTATTCTTAAAATTGACCTATAACCATCAGTATCGCCATGATCGCATAACTAACTATCATATAAAAATATGTTCTTTCCCCATATTGGCCCATGTTTTACCCTAATTTTCATGTAAAGTTTTTTTTAGAAAATTAATTTTTCATCAATGACATTTGAAATTATGGTAAAATTTAAGATAACAGATTCTTTATGAAAAATAAATTGTAATATAATCCGATTCTACTTTACTACTAACTTTTGTTATTCCATTTATAACACATCGCAATATACATAGATCTTAGACCCAGAGAAGTAAATATACTCTTGGTCCACGTTAGATTCTACGACGACCTTTTTATATACCGGCCATCTAGAGGGGTGTTATATTACAGATCTAGAGAGGTGATATGTTACAGATTTTATTTTTATTGAAACAAGTTATCAAGAAGATCATAATTTCATCTGATCCCCATACAAATGGCCCCTAGGTATACAGCTCAAACAGTCATAACTGTGCATATGAAAAAAAATTGTTCGACATGGTTATTACAACTATACTATTGTTATTTTAATTTTTTTCGAACAATATTTTAGTTACTGTAAACATATTCAAGTTTATGGATAATATAATAGATCGTATTGGATAATGTAATGGTGAAAATAACAATATTATGATACATATAAAAGATTTATAATAAAATATTCCATCTTTGTTTAATCATAATATAATATTTTAAAACTGTTACAGTAATCATAATATGTTCAGACTATAATAATAATTTTGAACATAATATGTTGTTGTTAGAACATGTTATTATAATTAACCCTACTAGCCCTCTTGTAATTTTTTAGAAATATTCCGGAAAAAACTTAAAAAACAAATCAAATGTGAATTATTGCATTTTCAACATCCTTCACAAAGGATAGTCATCTTGTCGCGATGTGAAGACTTAAGTGCAATGAATCCTATGGGCCATGCTGACGGAGTCATCTCCGCCCAAACTGGCTGGCTCCAAGGGGTCACCTTTGTCAGACGGGTCATAGGACGAGTACGATACTAAGAACTACCCCTCCCACCTTGTAGACGTCTGTTTCACATATTGGGCTGTCTGTAAGTACTCGATCTATCGATTGCTTGTCGTATCACTGAGATAGGGCAATAGATGGGGCGTCCGACTAAATCCCTAGTTGATTCCAGCACTTAATCCACTTGGGAACATACTGATTGGTGTAGGGTATCATATGGTCGGCTATGCCCGAATATAAATTCATACTTGCTTCATACAATAACTTCCAAATGACAGCTCGCTCTTCGTGAACCGCACGAAAAAGATAAAAATTCACTGCTACATACCTTCATTACAAACAACAAACAGTTTAAGTCCTTATTTGTAGGCTATCATAGTAAGTGCATACATAACCACTTATCTGTAAATGAGTGTGATAAATACTTGCCTCTATTGTTAAAATAGTGTCTTAAAATGCCAGTGTATAAGTTAGTTTTAGCATTTTAATCACTCACTTTAAAATTTAAATACTTTCTCAGATCCTTACAATTGCTTCGAAAGAAAACCTTAAATTTTAACATTTGGTCATTCACCATAGAATCAAGATGGTACCAAAAACTACAGGTCATGTTCAAATCTATAGTGTGTATATATATAAAACTAAATATTTGTATGTATAAAAGAACTGAAAATGATTGGCTTTAGAAATTATGTATTCATGTACAATGTATGCATAATTGTGGCTATGAACAACATAAATGAATTTAACAATGAATTTAAATTATATTCTATTATACAATTGGACAGTCAAACGCTGACCAACAATTATTACCAGCAAGTTTTAAATGAAGAATAAATAATTGCTGAAAAAAAATCGGCAAGTTTTTAGTATTCAAAATTAAAGAATAAAGAAATTAATTTGAGTTTTAGCTGCAAAATCAGGTGGATTTAAAATTATTAATAAATTTTTGCAAAGCTTAACAAATCTTGCCGCATTGAAAATTAATTGGTGAATATTAATAATAAATAGAATAAAAATGTATTTAGATATAACTAAGAAAGGAGACGGATTTTGTTAGAACAGAATATAGACTACAGAATATATTTGTCATACTTCATTAAATTGGTTCACAAGCCCCATTTCTTTTACTAAATATATCTTTTTTATTGCTTTTTTCTTTAATTTGTTTTTATTTTTTTTTTGCTAAAATAATTCTTTAATTTACGTTGAGGTTTAAACAAAATGAAAAACATTTAATAAACTTTTTACATTTTAGATTTGCATTTGTCCTGGTTTGGTTGTGTGTGTGTTTGTTTTTATAAATATATTTATGTTGCTGTTCCTTTTTTTCATGGCAAAACTTTTCACATCAACAATTTAGAAAACATTAAATTATACTTCTGTGTTCAACCACTGCTTGTAGTCCTGTTGTTATTGCTATTTGTTTGAGCCTTTCTCCTTCTGGGAGGATGTTCTCTTAGCTACAAGAGGTTGAGTGTGTTTAAAAACTGTAAGAAAGAAATAAAACCATCTTTTAGTTGTAATTTAAATGCTCATGATGTCATCATAATAATCATGACTGTGGCCAGTCACCACCCTTTGGGGTCTTTGAGTTTAGCCGTGTTGCATAAAGTATACATTTGGTCTACTTGTGGCAGCAGACTTTTACTGGCATTATAAAAGGTTAAAACAAATGTAACAATTACCATTACACGCACATACACACATCTTAGGTGTAAGTGTATATGTTTGTGTGTGTGTGTGTAAGTGCGTTTAAAGGACTAACATTTATACTTAAACATTAGATTTGTGTGTTTATTTCTTTGAGTTGCAGTTTAAAATGAAAATAAAATATAATGACCATCACAAGCAAACAACTTTGTCCTTTTTTTTCCTTTGTTGCCATTCTTTCGTTTTTCTCTCTCACTCATGTATACTTGTTTAAAACGTGTTGATGTAGTTGTTGCAACTTTTTGTTTCCTTTAGTTAATTGTTATATTTGTTGAAGATTTTCCGTTTAGTTTTTTGTTTGTGCCAGCAATTAAAATCAACAATAATTTTAATTGCTTTCAGCTCACCCAGCAAATGTGTCAACAGAATTGTTTAAAAAAAAAATATATATATACATACATTTGTATGTATATGTATATATAAAATTTATGTGGCAACAACATCTATGTTTTCATGATATCAACGTATCATGTATGTTTAAATGTATTCTAACATATAATTATTAGGATCGCCCCGTTTGTATAACAAACAAATAAGTTACTGATGTTCACTTCAAGTATCAATGCTTAGTTCATTCTAAGATACCATTTTTTTAATTTTTTGTCCTGTGGTCAATATTTGATCCTTTTTAAAGGAATGTCATGTGAGACTACAAAAAAGTATGTGTAGTTATGAAAAGCTCTTTGCAAAATTAAAAGGATCCTTTTATCCCTTGTCCCTGCTCTCCAAATATTGACACTATGACATGACAGATTTCAAGGAAGGGTATCTTAGAATTTCCATTTTCTCTGGAAACATCAGTATTTTTCATTTTTGGTCACCCTAATAAACATACATATGTATTTATGTTTCTCACTAAAAGAAATTCATCTTTTTAACGCCTTTTTTTCGAGTATGTGAAATTAAGAAAAATGAAGTATTTATAAGAACAAGTAGAATACATATTTAAGATGAACTTTGTTTTTGTTTTTTAATTTAAAATAATGTTTATCGCAAAAATGTATGAAAAGAAATGTAATTAAATGTGTTAACACCCTACACTCTACTTACAGGAACATTTTATTTATGTGTATATACAACTTTCATGATCTACCTATGATTACTGGTCACTGAAATCTTCCATCTGGAAGTTGTATGCACGCAAAGTTAAACGATTTAAAGAAATAATGTAAATTTGTATATAAAAATTTTTTTATTTGAAAAAATCCTGTGTAAAGGCAAAAGAATTTATCTGTGACAACAACCGAAAAAAAGTACATCAGTTAAATTATGAAAAAAAAACATTTTTTGAAATCTACATTCTTTTTGATGACCATTTTTTATAAATATCGAAGGAGAACTTAAAAATTATAAAAAATTTAACTAAAAAATTTTACTATATGGATTGTTTACTCACTAAGTAGTCGACTATGTTCGATTTATGTAAAAAGGAAAAAAAAAACATGAAGGTATAATGTTTTTGTCTGTCTGTCTATCGAAATCACGATAACGATCATATGGCACGAGCTAGACAATTGAAATTTTGCAAAAAAACATCTTTATTGATAAAGTCATTTGGTATTTGAATAGAAAAAAATCCGTCTAAGTTTTCGCAAAGCCCAGACAAAAGTGGCCTCTGAAAATAGTTTTAACAGACATGGCTGCTCTAAAAATACCAGTATAACGTTAGTTAATTCTTCATAAGGAAATTTAATGTCTAATAAAAAAATTTTAAACAAATTTTATGAGAATAAAATTCGATATAAACAAGTTCTGCATGAATAGCAATGAAATTTGGCATAAACAATCTACACAATCTATATAAAATCTATATAAGAATTTTTGTAAGGATATACTAATTGATACTACTCCCCTTATTGGGTCACCTTCAAAAAATTACTTTAACACAAGTATGGACAAAAGTCTCTCGAATAACATTTGTAAGGATTGGTAAATAAATCTGCGGAAAATTATTTTATTTCTTATGTAAAGGCAAGGTAAAGAGTATAGCACTCTTACTTTTTATACCCTACACTACTTCTGTTGGTATGTAACACACAATAATATTAAGGTTCAGACAAACTCGGTGAGAACGAATTCTCAGTTATTACAAACAAGTTTTTAAGTTCCGCTGTTTAGTTAGTTAGTTAGTTAGTTAGTTAGTTAGTTGGTTGGTTGGTTGGTTGGCTGGTTGGTTAGTTAGTTAGCATTCACATATGGAAAAGTTGTATATGAAATAGATGGAAAAAGCGTATGATAATAGATTCCATTTATAGAATTGCGTACTCCGATTTTTATGTCCTTATAAAAAGATTTCAAAGTTTAAAGGACTACAAACGAATTCTTAAAATATTTAAATGTATTTCATATTGGTACTAAATAGAAGCCAGAAATCTGTACATTTTATCTATATTATTTACCTGTCTCACTTAAAGAAAAAACGAAAAAGAAATTAAATTTAAAAAGGTTTCATTTTCGACTTAAAAACTTTTAATTACTTTTTTGTGACAAATGTTCTTTAAGATTTTCAATTCTTTCTTGGTGATCTTGATGATTTGAAATAAATTATATTATTTCGAAACAGACGAACTCAGCTTCATTTGAAATTAATATTAATACCAACTTTTTAATATAAATTTGGAATTCCATCTTTTGAAATCGAATGTCTTTTAAACTTTAGGGTCCTTTTACAGAAGCATAAGATCTGATTATAAAAAATTAAGTACACAGAGTTAATATTAATTGTCCATAGTTTCCTGCACTCATAGATTCATGTTTGAAAATAACTTTTGCACGTTTTATTAACAAAAATATTATTTTCACTTCTTTCACATCAATTCTATGTTTAGTTTTTTTCTCAAATATTAGAAATTATTCCTGTTTATGTGAAATGTTTTTCTATATAAAGAAATTACTGTTTTTAAGATTTTCAATGAGTTCTAAGTAGAATTCATACGTTCCATTGAACACTAGTTGAACTATAACTGTTGTTGAAAAACTTATTAGAAATATGTACTTAAGAACACAACAATGTTCCCAAAAAACTGCTTGTTTCTTTTCAAAAATCATAAAATGAATTTTCTTTATTATAATTAAATGATTAAGAAATTAACAAAATTTATTATAAAAATATTAAATTTTGTAGAAAATTCATAGTAAATTTAATGCTAAATAGTGAGTTTTTCTTAATCGGTTAATTGATAGCCAATATTCGGTTTATTCGTTATTTGAAAGTTGACAATTTTCGATTAACCGATCGACGATTAAACGCTTGAATACTCTAATAATTACCATACCATAATTTTTACAACATTTTTCCTCAGAATTTCTTAATATTTATAATACTATGTAAATAAAATGCTATAAACAAGCAAAATACATAATCTTTAGTCATCAAACGCCTGCAACTGCAAGCATAAATACAATGGATCATTTTTACGTTGCTATATTATATAAAAGAATCTTAATAAGCCAATATAAAAATTAGTTAATATTACTCTTATATAACAGAGCTTGATTATGCTTAACTCAAATCCTCCCAAATACTTTGATGAATAAGAAATGGAATTACTGTAAAAGTATCTTACGCCCATTATATAATAATGACTGGACAACAGTTAATACATAGAAACATATAATAAAATAAAAAAGATTTTATCTATGTAAAAAGTAATTTACACTTAAATGTGAAAAAAGAATGAACCAAAAATAAACAAAGTCTTTAATTTTGTAAAAATAAACATAAAAGTGACTTAGGTTTATGTTGTTTGAAATAATTCATATTCTAAGAAAGGATGTAACTTTTCTACGCCAGCTTTAGTAATTATATACATTTTATTATGCTTAAATGTTTTATTGTAAGACAATTTCTTTGGATATCTTATTTTTTCAACATTTCCTAACCTGATTTTAAGAATGAAAAAAAGTATATTAACAATGTAATAAAAAAATAACCAAGTCATTACTTAAGAGAAGTTTTATTCAGTTTTTTGTTTATATTCCGTTTGTTTTTTGTTTGCAATATAAAAAAGTTTTCTATATTTGGTTTTCTTGTTTATTTAAATCAGTGCAGTGGCATCCACACCCACAGGGTATTCTTCATATTTTTTGTTTCACCAATTTAAAGTACTGCAAAAATAACAATAATAAAAACTAAGGTGTATTTTTTGTTTTTTCATAAAATTTGCTGCAAGTGATTGTTGCAAAAATTGTTTACAATTTATATTTAATTATACACCCAAAATTAGTCGAACAAAAAGCATAGAATATAACTGGCGACAAAAAGTGAGCAGTTTATTGTTAAGGAAAAATGAATTAAATAACAATACAGTAAAAGAAATTTTTAAAAAGAATTTTCAAAATGATTGTAAACCAGTTCTACTACAGTTCAGTTCTTGTTCAGTTCTAGTTCAGTTCTAGTTCAGTTCTAGTTCAGTTCTAGTTTAGTTCTAGTTCAGTTCTAGTTCAGTTCTAGTTCAGTTCTAGTTCAGTTCTAGTTCAGTTCTAGTTCAGTTCTAGTTCAGTTCTAGTTCAGTTCTAGTTCAGTTCTAGTTCAGGTCTAGTTCAGCTCAAGTTTAGTTCTAGTTCTGTTCTAGTCCATTACTAGTTCGGTTCTAAATAAATTCTAGAGCTAGTTCTTTTTCTTTGAATTTTTTTCTCAGTGTATTTCCACCGTTTCAATAAAACCCAACTTACTTTAAAGTTGTTTTACTTACGTTTATGTTTACACCCTACATCGCTGTGTTGGTAATACTCAGTAACAATGGTGTATGTTTAGCATTGTTAAGCATTTTAATAAGATTCGGCTGGTACATTTATTCCCATTGAATACTTTTTTGCTCTAACTCAGGTTTTTTAAGATCAATTCAAACTATAGCTCTAACTTGAAGTAATATCGTTCTCAAAAAACAATATAGAGTATCTACTTATTTAACTTCCTTGCCTTTATTTTCTGACTTGTTTTTCCCCATTTCTCTAAGAGTTTTGTGTATATGTTTTTTATTCATTCTGGGAATTCACTATATATGTGTGGCATATGACAGCATGGAAAATTTGTACTGTGTATTCCTCCTTTTTTACCAAGTATTCGTTTCTTCTGTTTCCTGTGTCAGAGGAGTTTGAGATTTGGAAAGTTGTCGTTTTTTTTTGTATTTTTTAGTGTAGGAAACATGCGATTTTAATTTGTTTTGTTTATTTTTTGAACGTTTTTTTAGACCTCGAGGGCGTATACGCAATATTGTAGTCGTTCCGTTTTGTAGGTGTAAGAAACAGATTATTTATTAACCTTGTTGTTTTTTAAGTGATGTGTTTTTTTGTATTGTTTTATTCAACTGATTGCTTTAATTTTACACTATTCTTATTTAATTGAATTAGTTGTGTGTGTTTCAGGAAAAAAGGTGTTAACAATTTGAAAAATTACTAATGTTGAAAGTTTGTTTTAAAGAATTGTTGTAATTATGAAAACTTTATTTAAGTGTTAGTAGAAATAACAATTGGCGTTTATGATCTGTAAATTTTCTACAGAAGTTAAGAAGATTGTATAATAAAGAATATATATTTTTAATTTAACATCAGAATTAATAAAAATTGGTATTATTGTTACCGTTTTATAGAGCTTTTGATATTTTTGATTTTCTTTACATGTGTATACTGATAGCGAATTTTGTAATCGCTGGTAGTGAACTGAGTCACTTTTCCACAAAATATTTTATAAATTTAACTCATCACTTGAAAGTCATTTCTACAATGAAATGGTCCTCGGGACACCCTTATGTATATATAGCATCGTTTTCCTTACGCTCGGTTTCCTATTATGTATCTTTAGTATAAAAAAAAACAAAATTAAACAACAGTAAAAGTGACAATTTTAACATTTATTGTTTGCACATTGTTTAACTTGTGTAACATAAAAAAAAAACTAAATTATCATTATAAAATGTGTCTGTTCAGCAGCAACACTCACTCAACCATTTCCACTATCTCACACATATTGAGATATCTGCTGCATACATATTAGACCAGTCTCTAAAAAATAGTTTAGAATTTGTATATTAGATCAAATAAATTAATAAAAATTAACGCCTAATATACGAGTGAGATGTAAAACAGTTTTTTACAGATTTCTTAAAAATTGTATTATTTAAATGAAAATTTTTTTAAAGTCAAAATGAACTCATGTACCCATCTTATGTTCATATACATATGCATATGTGTGTATCTTCAAATGTTATCTGACTGACTCTGTAGTATCATCTGTATTATGAATATAATACAAAAAGGGTAAATAATGAATTAGCAGAAAAAATAATTAAATAAAACACAGATTTAAACATAAAAATTTAAATGAAATTTATGAACATTAGGGTGTCCACTGGACTGAAAGTTTTTCAATTGATTTTTATTAAAGTACAAAGTGCAAGGACATCTTATATTCAACATTTGTTTAATTTTTAGTTTTAACATCATTTTAACTTATCTATACAAAGATATGAAATACGTTTTGGAAATCAGTCTTATAAGGTCCTCTTTAGAAAATTTTATTTAGAAAATTACTAGTGCAGCGATGAAAACGACTTTAACTGAGCCCAGTCCCTATAAAAGTTCCCCTCAGGAAAAGGGTTTGTTTATTAAAGTACGATTTTTACTTATTCAATAATTGACTTACGCGATATTCCAAATAACACCCTGATATTGCCTTTTACGGCATACGGTTTGGGTGGTTGTATGAGATTCGGCACAGCCAAATATAACATTCTCATTTTCTTTAGTCTTTTATTCAGGAGTTAAACTCAAAGAGTGTGTAAATGAATAAAATTCTTATATAATATCAATTACCCAAGATTCCCGGCCACAATCAATAACCTGTGGTAATGGAACAATATGTAAACAAGTTTATAGATTAGTTATTAGTCCAGTTTTTTTTATTATACAAAAGCAATTTTTAGTTTTTATCAATAGTCAATAGATTAGTTCATTAATTAAAAACCTACCAGTAAAAGGTTTGGCCCATAGACTAGTTAATGGTCTAGTCCAAAGTCTGTTTGATAGAATAGTCTTTTTATTATTCCATAGATCAATCCGCTTACTACTCTATTACAGATTATCCCATAGTGTACTGAGAATAACTGTGGTCAAACTACTGCAAATACTACATAGTCTTTCATTTCAATCAAACATCTGCCATGCTGGCCTTATTTCACGATGATATTTTTCAATCAGCTTCTCTAGCGACTAAACATCGCCCAATTATGTTTTTTCATACCGGCGACAATTTTCTTATATGGAATTTCTTGTCCAGTAAAAGTGCACTTTACTCAAGTACATAAGCTATCTAATCTCTGATCATTGCTGTTCCGTTTCATAACTATTGAGATTCAAAAACATCACTTCCGTTTACAAACACACAGATGGGATGTGCTCTGTTGAGTTGGCAACAGCATCTAGAAACACGAGCAATATACCGAACTAGGAATCCATCTAATAAGTCGAAGACTTTGTTAGTGAGAACACTATCCTGGCGATCCTGGTATGAACTGAGTTATCTCTAAACATATGTGAAAAAGAAAGGAAAATTCAATGGGAACACTTGTATATGATACCTTTCATATCTTATCTATCAACCCAGCAAACAACATGTGAAACACTCATTCTACGTTCATTCATTCTGTATCATATACATATGACATCAACTCATTTCCAACACTTAATCTCACAGTCATTTCTCTGTGGAGAATCTGTTGTCATCAGCAACAACACTAAACTTATCCCGAAATATAGACTTTACGGTCCATCAGTCTTTTAACCGCAACTCACTCTTCCATCGAATTTGGGTTTAAACTACAGTCTCTACGTACCTCTTACCACAACCAATTGATCCGCCAGGACATCCTGCTGGCAACTGGCCATCCATATTACAAAATTATTTGCATCTTTGGTTCGAGCCCATGTCAATTTATTCACGTGACATTGCCAGTTCATTGTCCCGGCAGACAGCCCCCGGGAGCATGTCACCTTGGCGAGACCTCTGCCTTGGTGTTATTACAATCTCGGGTATAAAGAGGTGGCCAATATCTCCAGTCTGGCGGTTAAAAGACTGATGCATGATAAAGACAATATTTCGCGATAAGTTCGGTGCTGTTGGACCGGTCAAAGCCAATGTACAAAAATTGACACCTGAGTTCTTCATTGAAGAACAAAGGGGCGATGGTAGACCGTTCTCAAATTTACCCAGTGGGTGAAGAAGACCACCGTGAGATAAGGCCGTCAACGCAGGTGCTCACGTTAAAACTCTCGACATTCATGTCCCGGCAGACAAGAGGTACTGGTAGCTCTTCATTTCCCCGTGATGAGATATCTCATCAAAATGACATATAATCCAGGCAATATTTTAGTACTTTAACTACTTAATAGTTTAGTTAATAATTTACGTCATAACATAGCAAAAATCATTCATGTACAATTGGACTTGTACATATATTCTACATCCACTTTTAGATACATTTTCTGATACGATGTAACTATGTCCGCTTATCAGGACTCAATAGGACGTCTTAACATAGCAAATATAATTCATGTACCATTGGACTTGTCGAGGGGAAAGCGTATTGCGAAATATGGAACACCCATATATCCTACATCAGGCGCGGATCCTTTAAACGCACAGTAATGTGCATTTAAAGGATCCGTATTTTTTTTACGGCATACGGTTTGATGGTGGGTATATAAGATTCAGCATAGTCGAATATAACACTGTTATTTGTTTTATTCATATTATTTTTAAGTCTGTCTAAACATCCCCATTAAATATTATTGCGTTGAAAAGGGGAGGTTAAAAAAAACTGGGAACTAATTTTAAAAAATTTTATAAAACAAAGTGGAAAAAAGGATTTCTGTTTTAACGAACATTAATGTTAGTTAAAAAGGAATTATGTTTACGAATGTATAAATGTAGATGTGTGTGTGAAAATATACGTGCGTTAACTCTATTTATGTGTACGTAAATAAATGACTGCATTCATATATGTACGTGTTTAGCTTGTGTCAAGTCATTAAATATTTATAATTCATAATATGTATAAACACAACAACTTACAGCAACTACATTTTTGCACACACTTGAAGTTAAAAGTAACCTGCAGTTCCGGTTTACTTATCCGTACTAAAGATACACTATTACTTATATCTTAAAAAAGTAGTGTCGGCTAACTGAAGTGAAAGTATTACATAGAACTTTAGCCTTAGATTACTTATTGATATTTAAGTGACAATTAGCACTGTATCTACATTAAAAAAAGTTAGTATGATACTTGTACACTTTTGAAACTACTGGGTAATGTATGATTAAGTGTGAAAAACGAGAAAAAATATTAAATTGTAGTCATACAAGAAGCACTTTTCAACATTCAAATATGTATGTTATGTAATGTAGTTGTATACATCATACATACATACTTGTTTATTTGTATTATAAGAATTTTTGAAGGACGGGTATGGGTATATTTTGTTAAATCTACTAAGTATGTATTTTCTTTTTTTTTTTTGCATTATTTTTTTCTAGTAGGGTTAAATAGTAAATGTAAAAGACCATGATGAAAAATGTATGTTTGTAGTATGTTTACTTTTTTATGGTTTACCACACTGGTGATGACGCTGGTGGTGTAAATAATATTAACCGTAATTATTGTAGTGGTAAAACAAAAAGGCAAAAACTGTATATGCTAAACATACATTAACAAGAAGAAAACATCGAAACGATTTTAAATCATTAGAATTGGAACACACTAAACCCTATTCCAAGAAACCATTAAATAGTGGTAGACTAAAATAAAAAAATGTAATGTGTAACTATTAAATATTTATTAAATATTTTAAGAGTTTAAAAAAGCTCTAATTGTCCTCTAAGACGTAGCAAGTATTTCTTATTTGGTCAATGAAACGTAGATCAGCTTTATAGTCGACAAATACAAAGTCGATCAGTTTATATTGGTCACAAGTAAATTAAAACATGTAGGAAAGTATAGTCCGGCATGGCCGACCATATAATACCCTACACCATGAGTATATTTTTAAAATTTTTACTTTTTATAAAGAAACTTTTATGTTAAATATTAATCCAAAATATTTAAGCAATTTATTGATAAAAACCCAAAATTTCTAAATGAGGCTTTACATAGGTCAAATATGGGCCGATCCTCGGTAAATTTTGGAAAAGGATATATTTTTAAATAATAGTTAGTTTTGTTGAGTTTCATTGCGATACAAATGGTTACAAGTCAATTTTAGAAGTTTAAGATATTTTTTGAAGGAGGGTTTGTATGGGGGCTAGGGTCAAATAAGGGCCAATCCTTACGAAAATCTACAGTGTCATTTATACTTATAAAAAACTTATTTTAGAGAGATAAAATAATATTTGACGTAATTATGGTATAAAAAGTTCAAATCGGGAGGTACGGTTGTATGGGAGCTAGGTGAAATAATGGACCGATTTCAACCATTTTCAATAGGTTTCGTCCCTGTGCCAAAAAACATGCTTGGTCAAATTTCATCAAATTATCTTGAAAATTGCGGCCTGTACCTTGCGCACAAGGTTTACATGGACAGCCAGCTGGACGGACATGTCTTAATCGACTCAAAAAGTGATTCTGAATCGATCGGTATGCTTTAAGGTGGGTATTGGACCAATATTTTTGTATGTTACAAACATCAGCACAAACGTATAATACCCTCCCCACTATAGTGGTGTAGGGTATAATAAGAAGTTATAGTCGGGCGAGGCCGACCATTTAATACCCTACACCTCTATATACGAATAAAATGTGATTTAGTTTTCATAATAAAGCATTGAATTGTACCTACCTCAGATATACTAAAGCCATTTACTGTTTAATAAAACTGTGGATATTTAAGTAAAATTTTGATGGGGGCTTTTTAAAGGGGCTTGGGTTAAATGAGGCTTTATAATTATAAAGTTTATCAGAGTCATCAATACTAGTATAGAACTTGGTTTTGCAGCTTTTTGTCACAATTATGAACTTAAAAGCCCTATTTGGCGGGTTCATTTCTATGGGGCCTAGGTGAAATAATGGACCGATGTTAACTATTTTCAATAGGCTTCGTCTACAAGCCCTATTCGGGGGTACAGTTGTATGGGGTCTAGTTGAAATAATGGACCGATCTTAACTATTTTCAATAGGGTTTGTCCCTGAGACAATAAGAAATTTCATTTAATTATCTTCAAAATTGCGGCCTGTAGTTTGATTACAAGGTTTACATGGACGGGCAGACGGACGAACATTGCTCAGATTCTGAGCCAATTGGTATAATTTAAGGTGGTAATAGAGCCAATATTATTGTGCGTTACAAACATCAGCACAAACCTAATATACCCTCCCCACTTATGTGGTGTAGGGTGTAAATAACAATGGCATTTCCAAAAGTAGGTTATTCTAAGGATGAAATTAAAAAACAAGTAAGAAATTATAGTCGGGTGTCTTAGCCTTATGAAGAAGTCTTTGTCTTGTCTCTTCGACAATAGAAGATCATTTAGCAAATTTTGTTGAAATATTTTTAAAATTGAGTTAAGTTGTATGCAGGCTTGTGAAATAATGAACTGTCCTGAATTATTCCTTTCATCTCCTTAAAAAGGTATGAAACCGAAATGAGTATCTGTCGTGTAGCCCTACCTCACGGGGGTTCTTTTACAACCACTGGGTGAGTATAATAGACTACCCACAACTTCCC
>NC_060952.1:87558457-87560201 GCF_022045245.1 Lucilia cuprina | reverse complement strand
ATTTACATTCGCATACACAAAAAACATAACATCACATATATATACATATGAATATTTATGAGAAAGTTTATATGTGTTTGTATTGTTAACTAACAAACAAAACAAACCTGCAGTACAAAGTAATTGTTTCAAATCAAGAATTTACTTAATCACTAATACAGACTTACTCTTGGCTTCACAATAAATCGAAAAACTTAAAAAATCAAATCACTCAACCAACATAATACAAAAGGTTATAATTTTTTACATTGACATACATCACCAAAAACTGCTGGGAACAGTGTACACTGTACATCCTGCAAACTCATACTCACAAACAGACAACAATAAAATACCAAATGAGTTAAAAATCATAACATTACAAGCATTTTTTCCTTTATTCTACTAATGAGATTATAAACATGAAAATTCCATTAATATTCTTCTTTAGAGCAATGAAAACTGATGGAAAAAAATACAAACAGTAAATTTTACTTTTTTTAAATTTTCTGATTTTTTATTGTTTAAAATACTGCAACTCAAATATAATTTTGTGTTAACCCTTAAGTAAGTTAAATAAATTCGTTTTAGCCAGAACTACACTTATTCCATTAACATGCATATGTATGTATGTGTTTGTATAAATAGGGGCACATATTATTTAAAGGGACCAATATAATGATCTTCTTATGATATTTCATATTTATTTTCTAAAAATTATTTGGAATTAGCTATAGAATTTTAAAATTTTCTATTAATTAAATAGCTAGAAACGAATTTTCTAAAAAGCATTGCTGTGAGTTAATTAACACATTACAAAACCTTAAATTAAAAAAATTTGTGGCAAATACTACTTATTTAATATTCTTTTAAAAGTTGGTCACGCTATAACTTTTGAAGTAAATTTGTACAACTTGTTCTAGCTTAATGTATAGTTATTTTTCTGGATAATGTTGATCTACGTTTAAAAAATAAATGTATTGTTGTTGAGATTTTAATACAAAAAAATTCTCTTACTCTAACATTTCTATTATTTAGTCGTCTTTCCAACTTGTATGTCTGTAAGTGTAAATGGTACTTTTGTTCACCTGGTTGTAAATAGTACACCAACACTAACATACATAAACACTTACTCACTTAAACAAGTGTATTTAATATGAATGTATATGTTACTTCCTTATTCATTCCTTTTTCGTTCTTTATGTCCTTTAGTACGAGTCTGGAGATACATACATATATATGTATGTATGTTTTGCGTATACTCAAGAACTTGCTATTGTAAAATGCATATTATGATGATGATGATGTTTATGTTAAGTTCGAGTTTATGTTTGTTTCCTCCATATTTGTTGTTAATGGTTTTTATTATTGTTGTACCGTTATAAGGTGCAAATTCATGTAAACGACTTATGACATCTAAAAAGTATTTTTTAATGTCGTTCTTTTTTCTTCTATTATTTACAAGCATTTTTTTGCAGAAATCCCTACATACACATACGTAAAAGGGCGAACTTTGCATACGCATACATTAACATGTCGTAAAGTGTTAAGTTGTTTGTTGTGTTCGTATTGTTTAAATTTCAAGTACCAAAACATTTCTTCTAATTTTAATTTGTAATTAAAAAAGGCGGAATCAAAGAGGGTGTGGATATGAACTACCAATTAACTAACTAACTAACTAACTAACTAACTAACTAACTAACTAACTAACTAACTAACTAACTAACTAACTAACTAACTAACTAACTAACTAACTAACTAACTA
>NC_060952.1:87556577-87558357 GCF_022045245.1 Lucilia cuprina | reverse complement strand
TAGTTCAGTTCTAGTTCAGTTCTAGTTCAGTTCTAGTTCAGTTCTAGTTCAGTTCTAGTTCAGTTCTGGTTTCGTTCTGGTTTCGTTCTAGTTCAGTTCTAGTTCAGTTCTAGTTCAGTTCTAGTTCAGTTCTAGTTCAGTTTTAGTTCAGTTCTAGTTCAGTTCTAGTTCAGTTTTAGTTCAGTTCTAGTACAGTTCTAGTGCAGTTCAGGTCAGTTCTAGATCAGTTTTATTTATATCGTATTTTCAATTTTATTCTTAATAAGATTTACATCATTGAATTTTGTTATATTAGTGTAGCG
Organism: Lucilia cuprina; assembly: GCF_022045245.1. NCBI lineage: Eukaryota > Metazoa > Arthropoda > Insecta > Diptera > Calliphoridae > Lucilia > Lucilia cuprina. The sequence goes on along the minus strand of NC_060952.1, from coordinate 87,558,055 downwards.
TATTAAATTTTTAAGTTTGTCTTGTTAAATATTTTTTCTTTACTCTATAACGTTGTGCATGTTGTTAGTGTCGTTGCGGCTGATGGTTGGTTTTGCAGGGATTTACATGGAAAAAAAAGGTAAATGTCAGCTGACAACTTCCCAGCAAAAAATTATTGATGTCATACTTTACAAACGACATCTTAATCACATCTAAAAATGCGATTATATATTTTTCGCTTTTATAAACTTAATATTTCCTTACAAATGAAAATCCAGTTAAATGTGAGGAAAGAGATGTAGAAAAGTCATTAAAAATAACATATTCGAAGTACATCAAACTTTGGTGAAAAACCTATGAAATTAACATAAGCATGTCATTGAACGAATTTTTGACATTTCATCTGTGAATAACAACATCCCTCCAATGACACGCTAATTAAAAATTCATAGGTTTTTCACCAAACTTGGAAGTACTGCAATTATATTATTTGTGGTGAAAATTCTACTTCTTTATCCTCACTTTTTTTTTTGCTGGGTTCTAGTACGAGTGTGTATATTGGAGTAAAAGAAAAAAAAATGCAAATTAAAATGTTATACCCTTCATCACTTTAGTCGGTTTAAAATCATTTTTTGAGTGATTTTAAACTTTTTAATCGAACTGCAGAGCTCTATTAAAAAAAACGCTTTAAAATTTGTACACGATTTTCTATTGTGACAGCGACGGAGCCTGTTAAAAATCCTTAACATCGGTGCATTATTAAATCTAAGAATTTTTTAAAAACTCGTATCCCGACACAAAATTAACAGCTATAAAAGTTTTTAAAAACCTAATTGTGAGAGAATGTTTAACAATACGCTTAAATTTCGCAAAGGCTTTTATATAAATTTTTAAAGGGTACTGTACGTTCGGTTTCGCTTGACTGTAAGTGTTTATTTATCTTATGTTTTATTTGTAAAAAAGATTTTTTCTGCTTCCATTCGTCTTCTGTTAAATAATATTAAAATTTGTCTGGCTTGCTTGTAAAAGAAAAAAATTCTTCTTACACCTTTAATGGCAAACAGCCACAGTTGTAGCAAAAGTGTATTTATGGATGTTTTATTAATGTCTTTAGGTTAAGCTTTTTAATAAATTTATGCAGTTTTATTTTAAAGATGGCATTAAAATGTATATGTTTGCATGTACTTTTTATAAAAAAAATTTAATTATTTATATTTACTTGCATATATATAAGTATATGTATTCTGTTGTAGGCTCGTCTTTACAAGTTGTAATAGTAACACATTTTCTTTTTGCACTCAAAAGTTAATTTTTAAAATGATAAAGAGCTGAATAATTTTTTTTATAAATATTTTTCTGTAAATATGCTGTCTAAAAGGAGATTTAAAAGTTATAAATAGATAGATAGATAGATAGATAGATAGATAGATAGATAGATAGATAGATAGATAGATAGATAGATAGATAGATAGATAGATAGATAGATAGATAGATAGAT
>NC_060952.1:87554758-87556477 GCF_022045245.1 Lucilia cuprina | reverse complement strand
TAGAACTGAACTAGAACTGAACTAGAACTGAACTAGAACTGAACTAGAACTGAACTAGAACTGAACTAGAACTGAACTAGAACTAAACTAGAACTGAGCTAAAACTTAACTAGAACAGAACTAGAACTGAACTACAACTAAATTTGATGATGTAGAGCAAAACATACAGGGAATGTCTAGTGAGGTGTTGTTCCTTTTAGATGCCTTTCTGCGTATTTATGTAAATTATGAGCTAAAAGTTGTGTTAAACATTTATGAGTATTTTTAAACATATAATCCTTGTACACATCTTAAGACTATGGATGGATGATTAAGTGAATAGTTGATGCGTTTACTGTGTTAAAAGTGAATAAAGTATACTTTTCCTGCTCTTCCGTCTGCGATCCATGTCTCCTTATTTTTTAAGCTTTTAAGATATACTGCATATAAAGGTCATTTAATGTATAAATGTATATAATTAGAAGAAATGTTATGAATATGAAGAGTAAGTAAGTAAGTTTCACAAAGCAGCAAACATGACAGTTTATTTCTTTTTTAAAATCGCGCAAGATTATATGTAGATGCTTTGAAGTTCTTAAATCTTTCGCAACACGAATTGAGTTTAGATTTCAAAGTGATATTTTTTAATCTAAATAAAGTTTTATGCAAAATATTCCTTTGTCTGTATTCTTTGTTTATGAATATTCATAATTACTTGCATTAGAAGTTATTTAAAATTTTTTGAAATGCATAAAAAGCTATGAGTTCATAAAAAATCTTATTAAATATATTTGCACAAATATTTTACTTGAAATTATGTCTAAACAGTGGCCAGATATTTACATCTTTTAAGCCCTCCTATAATTTAGATTCAAACAAATTAAAAAAATTATGACCACCCTCCCAGTTTTTATATATAATATTTACATAATATGCAGTATGGAAAATATATAAAACATAAAAAATTCACAAAATAATAAAAAAAGAAAAATTAAAAATGTCTACGCTTTTAATGGTTCTATTGCAAAATAGTACATTACTAAACTAAATTTAGTCGCTAGAGAGACCAATATGAAAGAATGAAAAGGATGGTGTTTCTATAAATATTGCAAAGAAATATGAGTATGTAAGTAAATGTACTTATAAATATATGAATATAACTATGAGAAACCAAGCTTTTCATAAATTAACATGAATATAAAATATATATTTTAAATACAACCTGCTGATACCGGCACTACTGCTGTAACAAGTTCTACTTAGATTTAAGGTAAAACAAAACGAAAAGAAGTTAATGAATTCATGAACCCTGCGCTCCGTTTTACAAGGAAAAATGATGAGAGCAAAACATAATGGCTTGTTTTAAACTAAAAAAAAAACAAATGCACCTAACGGTAAAGGACCAAAAATTTCATATAAAAAAACGCATACAAAATTGTAAACTTTTACTTCTGAATCTTGAGCTAGTTACAGAAAGAACCAGAACGCACATTAACGTTAGTTAAGTCTACATACATACGTTAAAACATCCTTAAAGTACAAAATATAATATTTTAGAGAACAGTGAATTTGGAAGGAATATTTTATGATAACTTAAAATAGTATGAGAGCAAATCTAAAATATTCTATAAAAGAACTAGAACAGAACAAGAACAGAACAAGAACAGAACAAGAACAGAACAAGAACAGAACAAGAACAGAACAAGAACAGAACAAGAACAGAACAAGAACAGAACAAGA
>NC_060952.1:87553158-87554658 GCF_022045245.1 Lucilia cuprina | reverse complement strand
AGTTCAGTTCTAGTTCAGTTCTAGTTCAGTTCTAGTTCAGTTCTAGTTCAGTTCTAGTTCAGTTCTAGTTCAGTTCTAGTTAAGTTCTAGTTAAGTTCTAGTTCAGTTATAGTTCCAAAGACAACGGTAATTGTAAGAGCAGAATATCTTAGTTAGGTTCATGTTAGATTCATTATCTACCTTCCATATATAGTTCTTTAATTTATAACATATTTTTGATTTATCATAGCCACCGTAAAATATTCCTCATACATATTTACATTTAGTTAATTAGACCTCACATGGATTTTAAGAAAATTAAATATTTAATTATTAAAATTTCGTAATTTCAAAATAACCTAAGTCAACTTCAATGGCACAACCATGTGAGACTAGAAGATTAGCTAATCAAAAAGTCTTATTGTCATTTGGACACATAAATAGCGACAATTTTCCACTAACACTCATACGGCAGACAGCACAATAACATGTTCGCAATCAAGGTTAATACAATGTGTTTATGCTGATGCCACATGCAAAGTATGTCTGTACATATATGTACGCCAATACTCTTCAATAACTGTACGTGTTAAGAGAAAAGTCAAACGTAAAGTAACTAAACAGTACAAAACTAAACAAAAAAAAATACAATCTCACTATCACTATTTGACAGAAAGAAACTCATCAGCAATAGAATTTGGTAGAATACAAACGAAAACAAAGACACTAGCAATTAAAATGGCATCAGCAATTCTCAGCAAGAAAGTAATTTTAGTTGGATATTGCCGACTATAGGATACCTTAAATCATCGGACAGATCAATCAGATTAAATTAAATAAACTTTTACAAAATGTAACATAATCATATAGTATTCAACTCTCTAATCTCTTTAACTGTACTTTTCATGATGTAGGGTGTATAAATCGTGTATGGCTGTGTAAGTACATATTGGTCTAAGTAAATGAAGAAATTGCAATTTTGCATCATATCAATGAAAAAGCATTTAAAAGTAAAACCACTTTTCATCATTTATTCTATGCAGAATTTGTACTATTTGTATGTACATATGTATGTTTGTTTGTGAGTACTTTTTGTAAATGTAAGAACATGAAATAAAGCGTGTGAAGAATGTCACTCACACTTTAACTCATTTGCGATGACATCTACAAGACACTCATTTAGAAGGTGTATGAGATAAAACAACAAATAAAAACAGGAATTTTATTAAGGGTATTAGAAATGATATTTGTGTATACAATTGTATTTACGTATGTATGGTATATTGTAGTGGTAATATTTGTATCGCTACAAAAAAGTAAATAATCATTGAAATTAAAAATTTAAGCCGTTCATGAAAAGTTGAGTTCTAATAGAGTTCTAGTTCAGTTCTAGTTCAGTTCTAGTTGAGTTCCAGTTCAGTACTAGTTCAGTTCTAGTTCAGTTCTAGTTCAGTTCTAGTTCAGTTCTAGTTCAGTTCTAGTTCAGTTCTAGTTCAGGTCTAGTTCAGTTCTAGTTCAGTT